>NC_066625.1:72728287-73030116 GCF_025201925.1 Gopherus flavomarginatus
TGTTCTTTGTTCCAGTTTCTTTCAGGTATCCTTTAGGGGTGGAGAGGCTCTCTCTTTAGCCAGATGAAGACCAAATAGAGGGGTCTCCCAGGGGCTTAAATAGATTTTCTCTTGTGGGTGGTCCTCCTCCCTCCCCCCGTGTAGAAATACAGCTACAAGATGGAGTCACATAGGCAAGTCACATGTCCATGCATCATTCAGAATTTTACAGGTGGCAGCCACTGTTCACATGCTATCGTGAACGTCCTCAGGTAGACTTCTTATGTGGATTGGAGTTTTCCAAGATCCATTGTCCGTTAACTGTTTCTTGATTGGGCACTTAACTTGCAAATTCCTTTCCAATTGCCTTACTAAGGCTACTTAAAATCAAACAGGTACACAGCCAATATTCATAACTTTGAATATAAAAATGATACATGTATACAAATAGGATGAATATTAGGGCCAGCTCCAGGGTTTTTGCTGCCCCAAGCGGCAAAAAAAAAAAAAAAAGGCGCGATCAGCGGCTGCTCCACTGCGCCACTTCCTTCTTCGGCAGCAATTCAGCGGCTAGTACTTCCCTGCGAGAGCGACCGAGGAACCTGCTGCTGAATTATCACCGAAGAGCCTGACGTGCCGCCCCTTCTCCTTGGCCGGCCCAAGCACCTGCTTGCTGAGCTGGTGGCTGGAGCCGGCCCTGATGAATATATTCAGTAGAACATAACCTTTGCAGAGATATGTTACATGGCATATGTAGCATGAAACATATTCCAGTTATATCATATTTACATTCATAAGCATATTTCCATAAAGCTTTATGGGATGCAACGTCACAAAGCTATTAAATCAAGCTACGAAAAACATCATCATCTTGTTTTTTAGGGATGACTTGGATGTGGGCTATATAGTGTTTCCGTCATTTAGAAAGGGCAACTGTAATAAAACCTGTGATTCATGAATTCACAATTTATGCTTTTCAGAGAGAAAATCTGAACATTTTTGAAAATCAAGATCATGCAGATTGTGCATTACAATGAAAGTTGCTACAAAAGCTGATGTATGAACCACCTCTGGGTTAATTTGCCTATTTAATCTTTATATATAAAGGGACAAATGACGGCTGCCCAGCATGGGTGCACTCAAGGGGAAGCGTCTGCACTCAGCACACCCATACACAAGGCAGATAACTTATTTTTGGGGACCTCTGCTCACAATCTGAAGAACAACTTAGCAATCGTTTTAGCCTAACCTCCCATAACCAGATTTCACAAAAAGACTGAACTTATCCCTTAGTCAGCTTAGTAACAACATTACCAACTTGCGTCTTGCATATTTCAAGAAAATAAGAGAAACTTCAAAGAATATTAAAAATAGTAAGTTATAAAATGGAAACGGACATAAATGAATCTTCCAGTGTACCACACATCATTGCAGAACTTGCCATACTCAGTGGAATTGCTCAAGATTTAAACTGATGTAACTAAGGTCAGAATCTGGCCCCTAACATACTGAAGTAATTAGAATTACCTTGGAGTACAGCTGGAGAGACAGAAGACTCAGGCCCATAATATCTACTGGCATTAACATACTGTGTAAATGAACTGTGACTTCAGTTCAACTGTATTAACTGCTGTGTAAATAATTATAAAGCACTACCTCTAATACTAAAAATCCTGATCCGGCGTAACTAAATTAAATTAAAGATTGATCTTTAAATCCCTACCAAAAATGAAATAAACTGTCAAACAGTTGCAGAACAGTTCCCACCCGCCCTCCCCACCAATCTATCACGTGGAAACATTTTGGTACACTGGAGATCCCAACTGTGAAAATTCACATCAGAAAATGCCTGAGGGAACTCAAGTATTAATCTTTATAGAGAATCATTAAATCTACCAAAACCAAACACGCTGGAAACAATTACACAAGTAAGAAAAAACAAAATTAATTAATAAAAAATTAAAACAAAATTAAAAACAAAATTAATTAATAAACCCTCAGTTCCCAAACCCATTGGTTTAAAATGTAAACACAAGTGATAGGTACATTACTGTAGTCACCACAATACAACAGATACAATCTCCCAAGGTTTAGGCAGGCCCATACCAGAGATGTGTCCAGATCACACAGTTCATATCCAGGTTCAGATCTGAATCTGAACTTATTTAGAGGTGTTTGGATCCAGGGTTCTGGTTGAAGCTGAAAATAGGTTGATCTGTGAAACTGGAATTAAGATATGAATTTCCCTAATATTTGGGAAGTTTTGGATTTATGTTTCTGGTTCAGACTTATCTCTAATATATGTATTTAAAAGACAAAAAGTTATGCAGAAATTTCATGTAGACATTTTAAATAATATGTTATGTTAAGGGATAACAGGCTCAGGGACCAATAACATTCCATCTTTATGCTATACATTTGCTAAATTTTTCTGTTTTGCTCTAACCACTTGATGAGATATTCTGCATGACTGTGGTTTGTTTTAGTCTCGCGAAGAGAAAACTGTCCAACTGTCTTGAACGTAATGGAAAGAGAAAACAAAATGCATGGGTAGACTTTAGAAATGCATTCACTTTTTTTTTCCTTTGGCTATATTAAACCATTGTAGTTAAAGGCTTAGAAGAATGGTTTATAAAAACACAGCTCAGATTACAGCAGAAAAGGATATGGTAGCTTGCAAATTTCAGTACGATTCATCTTGTAAGTCAAAGAGCTTGAGACACCATCAGTGATTTCATGCAGCTTAAGATAATATGAGACCAGAGGACTTCGACCACCAATTCTGAAGAGTACATGCTGGAAGTCGGGACCTGAGCCAATATAACAGGACTGTAAAGAGTGGATAAAGGTCAGCTAAGCATATTATTATAGGACTAATTTTCTTGCAAATATAATAATATAGCAAAATGGAATTTTGGATATACATATCATCAAATATCCTTGATGAGAAATGAAAAAAAAAAAACAATTCTAAAAATCCTTAATTATAAAAAAGTTAACATGCTACCTATTGTGAACTCAGGATAACCAGATACCATTGTCTATATAGAAGACTGGGGGTGGTCATCTGTGCTAAAACACGGGAATGCACTTGTGTTTCTTGTCAGTATTATAGGAGACTGTATCATGTCTTTACTTAAAATAGTAAAACTCCCATAGACGTCAATCAAAGCAAGATCAAGTCCTTTGAGGGGAAATTTCCCCTGAGACACATGAACAACAACTGCCAGTAAACTCCAGCTCATTTTAATTATATTTTATATCAGTGCAATCTATTAGGAATATTAAATTTAAACCAATGTGTGTGTTAAATGACTATCCTGTAGTTACTGAACTTCATTTCAAACTATATTGCACAATATTCATGCTTATTATGGGAGATCACAAGCTGGCTATAGTTAATGCCAATGCAGAGCTGAGATACTCATGTACTAAGGGCAGTAGGAACTTTATAAATGGAGAGGAAGAAGGATGAACAAAAACATTAGATGGAATTGGAATAAACCTGGGCATTGGGACTTGACAGCAAAAGGAAATGACTGACATGAACACAGTTTTAAATTTTTTTGACAAAGTAATATTAAGTGTAACTTGTAACAATACTAGGTAAAAATTGCACTTTTGTCTCATTTTATTTTTAAGCAGATGCTGTAATTTAAACCATCTGAAAGGGATTAAAGAAAAAAAAATTTCTGGAATTTGAGGCCAGATACACAGCTGGTGCAATTCAGCATGACCTCCCTGGAGCTATGATGAATTACCCCAGCTAAGGATTTGACCCTATATATAAACATACACTTTTTTTTTAAAACCACATTACTAATAATACCATAATTAAAAGCAAAAAAAAACATTAAATTCCAATTTACTTGATATGATTTATCCCCTTTCTTTTTCAGTATTTTTCACAGCTTGGAGAATTATGCTAATTTTGCTTTTGTTTATAATTACTTTCACTTTTAGGTTCTCAGCGCTGCAACGTAACAGTTTCAGACACTGCAGAGATGTCTATTTCTTTGAAAACATCTGTTTTCGCTGGGATATTTTTTAATTGTGGGAAATTTATTTAATTTTGTGCAAATGTAAATTGAAAGTGTCTCTTTGATTTTGTAGGCCAAATATAAAGCTATGCAAAAAATTGCAAATCTGGCATAATATTGAGTAGGAAAATACAGTAGTTATTTTCCAAGACATGACAGGACTGAAATATTACTTGTTACAATTGTAATACATTCATGTTTTTCCTTTCCCTCCATTCTTCCACTGAAATTCTGTGTCAATAGCAACATTATTTTTCAGGTTTCAGTTTTTAAATCATGTATTTTTTTTTTAAAATGCAGCTGTATATAGGAAAATTAATTTAAGAGATTACACTGGTGAAAAGTCAATTTTTTTTAATTAAAATTTTGTGTCTAAATCCAGAGAAAATAAATTAATTTTTGCTATGATCTAGACTCATTGCTGGAAAGAGCTGACGTGCATCAGCAGTGCATGTTCCATGTATGTTCTTGCTTCATTAAGGGATTTGGCCACTGCAGAGGTTGGAAAAGTGCCACTTCTATACTGCTTCCCAGGGTGACAGGAAGATATAGAGCTGCAAGAGCCAGTCAGAAAGACAAATTATTTTCAGGAATATTGAGAGTTGATGAGCATATGGAAGTAAAACTGAAGTCAAGATTAAGAGACTGACATTCAGGGTGTAAAAATCACATTTAATCCTAAAAAATAGTGTTCTCATGCATCAACTATATCCTTCACAGGAGTTCTTTTCTCGATAGTAAATAACTTCTGTTGTTTTATTTACTGCTTTTCTTCAAGTTGTCTTGTGACAGAGAGTGAACATATTAGCTACCTAGACACAAGGTTGGTTATATATTGTTGACACTCAGAACCATATTTTATGTAAGTGATTTGACTGTAGTGTAAGGGCTTGATTCTGATCTGTTTTGCCAACACAAATCTAGCACATTTCTATTTCACTGAAGTTGTTCTGGATTTAACTAGTTTAATCAGGTCCTAGGTCTCTGTTTATGCAGTGTGTACATTTATGAAACAATATGCAAGGAGATGTTTCATAGGTAAACTGATTTTTCACAAGCATCTTTTTCCTGCAGAGAGAGCAGTAGTAAGAAGTGCCCCCGCCCCATCCAAGCAGAACTACATCAGAGCGTGACAGTCTACTTCTTTAGTAATTTCAATTGTATCAGCTGCGCTTGATAGCATTTTGAAGTACCACCACGATATTTGGGCCATGCTGCCAGTATTTCACTCAATAAAATCTAAGCTTATGTTTAAAAGTTTCTACTTTAGGTATAAAAAGCAAAAAAGGATTTAGTTGTTTTTTTTGGTCTCATGAGAAAGGAGCTTGAATTTATTATGATTTTCATCATTACAATATTAATTAAAAATATTCTGAGATGAAACTGAAAACTTAAAAACAAAAAATTAACTTGCTCCAGACTGGTCGTGCTACGAGTTACAGCATTCTGTTTACCAGAGACAGAAATTCAGGCCAACAAGCTCCTTTGTGGCAAGGAGGAGGGAGGTGGCTTCTGGCAAAGCAGTGTTGCATGAAAAATGTGGGGTTACCCACAACCTCTTAGATTTGTCTGTCATGTCCAGCTCATGTTGCTTGATGCTTCAAATGGCTACAACAAGTGTGGCTGTTGATAGTGACCTCTAGCAGTTCAGTCTGGTCTGGTCCTACTCTAAAGCAGACAGTTGGAGTTGATAATGGAATAGAAGCTGGCTGCTTGAATGCCACCTTGGAAGAGGTTAGGGTTTCTCTGAAATATCTTGCAACGGGGATAGGATAAGAATGTGCAGCTTAGACACTGTGAGCAAATGGGAAAAGTGATTTTCTCTCACCTATTTTGGGATTTGGCCCAGTAAAACTGAGTTTAAATAATACTGTATGATATATTCAGTGGCTATTGATATTTCATATTTTAACCACTTGTTAAATAGACTGTTATTGGTTTAATATTTTTAAAAACATTGTTTTAGTCTATAACTGCCTCTGGTTTTTAAATTAGCATCTCCTTGGATTATTCTTATTTTCCATGTATATCACAGGAAAATATGACATTCTGATTCAGATGTTGCTTACACTAGTTTTAAACTGGTATACATCGACATGAATGGAATTACTCCTAATTTAGAGTAGCTCTATTTATTTATTCAACTCCTTACCCATCTAATAGAGGACAAATTGAATAGAGTATTTTTAATATTTGGCTGGCCAGGAAGATATTATGCCTGTACCTCTTGGATTCTGACATTGCCTTGGTGATCCATGCATTTGTCATCTCCAAATACAGACTATTACAATGCACTCAACTTTGGTACGCCCCTCAAGTATTCCCAGAAACTATGGTTCACTTCAAAATACTGGTTCTCTTCCTTACAGTGCTGAATTAATTAAAGCCTGATTATCTGAAAAAACACTCCTTACTCCATTCCCCATTGCAACAGCTATAATTGACAGGGATGTTCCAGCTGAGGCAACTAAGGTTGAAACCTGCATAGTCAGTAGGTAGGATGTTTTCAAGGGGAGGCACCCAGTCGTGGAATTCACTACTTCCCCCAAAGCTCAGGTTGAATCTGAATTATCCTACTTTCAGGGTATGATGCAGGACTCGTCTTTCTGCAGGCAGTGTTCTAAAAACAGAATTTGGAATGACCGTGGCTGAATACTCAGGACCAACCCCCAACAGGTATTCTTCATCTACCCAACTTTATTAGTGAGGGAGAGAGATCAAGAACTGCTTTCTCATTGGTACCTACTTTTAAATGCCCATATTGCAAATTCCTAGATGCTATGCTGATTGAGGCCTTAGAAATGTATATTAGAATAATAATAACAGTAACAGACAATATATTTGAACTTGGGCACCCAAAGTTAGACATCTAAAGGGACTTGTAGGCATCTGATCAAATGGACTGAATTTCAGAATTGTTGCTCTTCCACTGACTTCATTTGGGATTGTAGATACTTAGCATTCCTGAAAATCAGCCCATCCATTTAGATTTCTAAATATGGGGTTAGGTGTCTAATTTGATGTAAAAATTTTGACCAGAGGCATTTTATACACCTTTATTTTGATCACTTATGAAACATCTCCCTACAGTTCTGATATCCCAATTACTCTTTATTTGTGTATTTGCAATGACATAATTGATTCAGGCAAATGTCTCATCTAACTAAACTATGTATTTATTCCCCAGTGTCAGGACCCTAAAGTTACATAAGCCACAGGAGTAAATATAATATCATTACATTAAGTTCCTAGGGGCAAATCCTGACCTCAATCTCTTCATTTGGGTGAAAGAAATGAGAAACCCCAAAGAAAGTAGAAGCAGTGGGGTTGTGCAGTGTACAAGGTGGAGCAAAGTTCATTAGAATTATATACACTGCACTGGGAGGTGAGAAAGGGCATCCTCTGACGGAGTGTGTTGGAGGGTTTTGGTGGGTATTGTAGTGGATCCACAAAATAGACCAAGTTGAAAATTTCCCCACTTAATGTGAGTGGTGTGATGCAGTAGCAGCAGCAACCTGGGGAGGATTCTGTTCCCCAACTCTGATCACTTCAAAACCTCATGCATCAGACCTATTTACTTAGTTTTGGCACAGGGAGGTGGACTTAGCCACAGGAACTGATTCCAGAGGGAAAGAGGGTAGATCATCATGACCTAAATCCTCTGCGAGAGAAGGCAGATGGAAGAGTAAAAAGGGAAAATGTTTTTCAGAAAAACAATGAATGGAAATACAAACTACATATTGTGTATAACTTTATAATGAGTATAAAGCAAACCTCTTTTATGGTTTTGGACTCTTTTGGCATATCCATTTTACATTTACTGTCATCCTTTATTTCTTCAGCTGATGAAATGTACATCTTTTTTGTATCTTCAGTTAGATCTTCGAAATCAAGACCCACTTGAAATCTCACTGCTAACATACAAATACAAATCACACTTTTTAATACTTTTTCATATTTGTTCCTTACTAAGAAGCAGCTACTTTAAACAATGCCACCTCCGTTCTAGAAAACATTTGTGTCACCATCTTCAGCATATAGTCTGTTAGGTCCATGGCATCTTGACCTGTTGTTATAGACTTTTTATTGAATACAGAGATAGTGTTGTGGGATATCACATTTGTGTCATAGGTTTTGTGAGTGATGTTTAATTCCAGTAGGATACACATTAGACCCTGGATTTAAGATTCCCAAGTCAAAATCCCATTTAAACTACTCTGGGATAAACGTTCCAGACAAAATGTTCTTGACAAAATGTGATGCAAAGAAATTTCCCCGCAGATGAAATATCACTTGGTGATAGGGTGACCAGACAGCAAATGTGAAAAACCGGGACAGGGGGTTGGGGGTAATAGAAGCCTATATAAGAAAAGGACCCAAAAATTGGGACTGTCCCTATAAAATCGGGACATCTGGTCACTCTGCTTGGTGAAAGGTTGTATGTTTACAACAACCAAGGATGTTTAATCCATTTTCTAGTATCTTGAGATATTAATCTATATTATTGTGAATATACAATAGGTATCCTGGCAAATTAGACCATATTTATCAAAAGCACTAACACTACTGCCATTATTGGAACACGGATCCTTAGCTCTACCTATTTCAGGGACTTTTTTTTATATGCTGCAGCAACTAAATCTGTAACTTAGCCTTCCAACTGTTCAGACTCCTTAGCGATTTTTCACATAGGGGATGATTATGGCTCATAGAAATTAAACAGGAGCATGACTACTGGTCCTAGCATTCCATGAGTTGGAACACTAGACAGGAAATATCCTAAGTCTCTGAGACACCATCTCCTGCCTTCTCTACACCTCTGCCAGCCCAAAGAATTAGCTGAAGAAGAAAGAAGGAGACCAAGAGTTTTGGTAGAAATGTGTTCAGCTTTGAGTACTTAGGAGCAGGAAGTAGACAGATGGACTTTTATGTAGGCATCGCACCTGGCACTGCAGAGCTATGTTACACTGACGATGTGCATGTGCACAGACATATTGTGTGTGTAAACCTCACACTTCATAAGGCTATTTTTGTAAGCTGAAGTAATTTCTTTGTTGCAGTAAAACATGAAGAGCATCTGAAAATACAGGACTAAATGGAATTGTCAGAATGATTCACTGAAGTTTTTGATCAGTCTTAAATAACCTGATAGATTTGAACTACAGTATAATCAAGGTTGCTCTAGAAGAAAAAATATAAATGCATTGTGACATTGTGATCCTGAATATGATGGTAAAACCAAATTAAGTTAAAGAATAGTACATTAGCTTTTGTCAGGCATCCACTGAGAATCAGCTGGGTAAGTATATTTTATGACCTGTGGTGAAGGCAAACACAGATGCACACAGGCAAGGAAAACAAAAGTCTTGGACCAAGGGTGAAGAAAACTTTACATTTGTGCATGGCAGGAAATCCACTGAAGAAAACAAATTACAACTAACCACTAGAATGCCTCACTTGCCTTAAAGAAATACAAAACAGTTTGCAGTGAGAGAAAATGTCCTCAATTAGAACAACCGCAATATGAAGAACTATATTTGGGAAAAAGTCTCTCTGAACTTGACAGCAACCCAGCTCACAAAACAGATGATGGACTGCAGAAAGTCAACATGAGATAACCTCTTCAAGATTAAATGCCTGAAGACAAAAGCCTCTGAACATAAAGCTATGCCTGAAAAGATAGCTATTCCATGGCTTTTACAACACGCACTCTTGAAAACAGATCTACCATTTTCTAAATCAACTTGAAAGAGTAGTTGCCGTTGCACATTTATGTTTCTGCTGAAATACTAATGTCCCACAATTATGCTGATCATAAAAGATTGGGCCAGCTGTAATAATGTGCACATTTGTTTATGTTTCTTATCTTAATTTTTCATTATTTTGACTAATTATGATAACTGGTGCCTCTTTTTAAAATGAAAAATAATTACATTAGTTTAGAAAGGATACAAATGTATATATGCCCAGTTACATAAGTCCCAAATATCTAGACAGCATTTTGTTTAATGGACGATAGGATTTTCATCTGTTCAGCACTCCTCAGGATAGCGCCATTATTGAACCATATAATTATTGAACAAAGAGGTAAATTCAAAGCTTACATTGTTTCAACATTTATGGATTCAAAATCCTCTAATATTTATCCAAAATCCACTGAAGGTTCTTGGATTTTAGCAGGCTACATTAGACTGTTTACATTAGCAAATATGGGCTAATGCAATTAAGGTAGGAAGAAATAAAAAAGGAAAAAGCAGCCAGATGTTTGAGAAAGGATAAAGTTGTATTAAAGGAAGTAGTGGAAGAAATGGGAGGATGAATGGAGAAAAAGGCCAAAACAGCAAGCACACTCAAGAGGAAGAGGGGGAAATGGAGGGAAAGAAAATCAAACACATTAAAAAGACAGATTTACTAAATAGAAGGGAGAGAAAACAGTACAGTTGTAGTTATAATGTTTCAGGAATATAACTTAATGTTGTAGTTATATTCCTGAAAAATATGACTTTAAGCGAAACAATGTTAAGCAAATCCAATTTCTCCATAAGAATTAATGTAAATAGGGGAGGTTAGGTTCCAGGGAAATTTTTTTCACTAGACAAAAAACCACACACACACACACACTCGGCTGAGCCCTTAAGGGTTAACACATTGTTGTTAATGTAACCTTACACTTTACAAGGCGGCACGAATGGAGGGAGGGGAGACAGCATGTCAGGTAGAGACAGAGAAACACACCCTGTGTGTGGGAGAGAGAGATGCACATTTCCCCTTTAAGTACATGGACCCCACTCGAAGTACATTGCCTTTTTAAGTATATCAGTAAGTTGAGACAGCAGCTGCGGTCAGCAAGCTCTCTCCATCCTGAGCCCTGTCATGTCCCCACTCTGCTCTATATGGAGAAGGGGTAAGCGGGGGGCGGGAACAGGGGGGAGGGGGACACCCTGACATTAGCCCCCTCTTCCCCCCCCCCCCGCCAGCAAGCAGGAGGCTCCCATGAGCAGCTCCAAGGCAGAGGGCAGGAGCAGCACATGGCAGTGGGGAGAAGGACAGTTGAACTGCCAGCAACTGATAGCCTGCTGAGTGGTTGCCTCACAGGGAACTTTTGGGAGCAGGGGGGCTGCCAGTCCACCCTGGTTCCAAGCCCCCAGCAGCTAGCTCCAATGGGCTGCTCTTTCTGCAGACAGTGGACAAAGCGGGCAGCTGCCAAACAACGTTATAAGGGAGCATTGCACAACTTTAAATGAGCATGTTTCCTAATTGATCAGCAATGTAACGATGAAACAACATTAACCGGGACGACTTTAAGTGAGGAGTTACTGTATAGGGAAAGTACAGCAGAAGAGAGACAGACACTAAAACTGAGGAACAAACAGATACTTAAGTATGAGGAAATCATGAGACATCATGAAGGCAATTAGTTTTACTGAAATACTGTACAGTAATAAAAAAAGACAAAAATACCTTTGACTCCCTCCTCAAACCCTCCCTTTCCCCATGTCTCTTTCCACAGAGAATCTTGCCAATTTCTTCCAAGAGACTTAACAAAACACATCATGACATCTCCCCTCCTCATGCCCCCATGTCATAGATGTAGATGTTTCTTGTCTGCTCTTCTCCTCCACTTGTCCCATTCCATTTACTGATCTTCTTCATACTCGGTCTCAGCCCCTCCCTCTGACTTGCCTCTGATTCTTTCCCCTCACAATATAAACATGTTTTAGTCACTCCCATCATAACAGCTATACCCCTCTCACCTTTAAACTCATTGAACATGCAGTTACAATTGCTGGCTGGAGTTCCTCACCTCTATTTTATCTTAGACCCTCTCCAATTCGGCTTCCACACCTTGCACTCCACTGAAACTGCTATTGCTAAAATCTCTAATGATCTCTTCCTAACCAAAGCTTAGAACCAGTACTTCATTCTCATTCACCTTGATGTGACAGCTACCTTCAACACCATAATCTATGCTCCTCTTCTTGAAATCTTGTTTTCCCTTAGCTTCTGTGACCTGGCCTCTCCTGGTTTCGCGTCCTACCTTTCTAATTGTTTCTTCAGATCATTCTCCTCATCCCCCCTCCAGCTTTCTGTGGAGCTCAGTTCTTGGTCCACTTCTCTTTTCCCTCTACTACTTATCACTGGGCAATCTCATCTGTAAACTCAAATTCAACTATGTCTATGCTAACAACTCCCAGATCTCACTCTCTCCCCTAAACCTGTCTCCTTCTTTCCAAACTAAAAATGTGGCCTGTCTCTCTGACATCCCCTCATGAATGTCTAGTTATCATTTCAAGCTTGCCATGACTAAAACATAGCCCTTACATCCCCTCCCTCAACCTTCCCCAGTACCTCCTTTCTTGATCACTGTGGACAATCTCATTGTGCTGCCTAACACTGAGATCTGTAACCTGAGTGCCATCTTTGATTCAGACCTCTTTCTAGGTCCTCACATCCAAACTATGTTTAAAATCTACAGAGTCTTTCTGCATAACATCTGTAAGACATGGACTTTCTTATTCATCCACATAACTAAAAAACTCTCATCCAGGCTCTCATCATCTCACATCTCACTTACAGCAACATCCTTTCCTGTGGCCTTGACCAATAGAATAGTGGCCTGCTCATATCCATTCAGAATGCTGCTGCAAAGATCATCTTCCTAGCCCATCACTTTGACCATGTCATCCCCCTTTTTTCATCCCACCACTGGCTTCACATCAAACATAAGCTACTTCAAGGCTCTTTACAGTTTATTCCCACTCCACCTATCACCTCTCATTCACTAATCAGATGTCACCTCTTGCCTCCGATTGTCCCATGATGCCAGCTTCCATCACCCAATTGTTAAAATTTCAAAAGGACCTTCATGCTTTTCCTCATGCTGTCCCCTTTTGGGAGGAGCTCCTCCATAAACATTTGCAAAACTGATGCATTATCCCCCTTCAAAATCCTACTCAAAACTCTCATTTTCCATGATACCTACAAAAATCTTGATAATTGTTAGGCTATTGGAGTGTTGACACCACAGCCTATCACGCTGACTAATATTGCCTTGTTGTTTCCTTGTACTCTGCCATCTGTCTGTATCCATCTGTCGTCTCTTGTCTTATACTTAGCTTGTAAGCTCTTTGGGACAGGGATTGTTTTTTTGTTCTGTCTTTGTATAGTGCCTAGCTGTCCTAGTCCATGACTAGGGTTCTTAGGAACTATCATAATACAAATAATAGTAATCAGCTATACAAAATTAAATATAAAAAGGGTTTTAAAGCTAGACCCTCTAACCCCTTAGCTGTCTTGTCACACCTTCTCTCTATTTTAGAAATGTTGACAGATGCAGCCAAAAAAATCAAACACAGGTTACAGCTCACTCCTTTAGTGTAGAAGCCCATCGTGCTTCTTCCTGGTCCATTAACTTCCACAGCAAAAAAGAGCTACAGCTCTATAGCAACCATTTAAAAAATAGTCCAGACATGCTGTGAGACCTAACTACTATTTCTCTAAAAAAAATGGCTGTTGGGCTCTTCTCCCCACCACCCTTTCTGCTTTTTGTCTTTTCCAGAAGCCATGTGTGCAAAAGACGTGCAAAATGCCTGTGTTATTTTATGAATATTATGCATACAAATGCTAGTTTGATTGTTAATCTGCTGGCTGCTATATGGTGACAAAGGATGGATTCAGCCACAAGATGAGTAGTAGAGTTGCGTCAGAAATTTTCTGAAGGAAAAGGCAGACCTTTGAAAGTAATTTTTTTTTTTAAGAAACCTGCCAATTTTGACTAATCTTCCAAAGGAACCTATCAGGCAGGTTTCAAAATTTACCCATCAGACACACAGTGGAAACCTGCCTGCCCAGCTCCTTAGCAGCCTGCCTGTAGGACTGCCTAGGAATTGAGACCCCAGGGTTCCTAGGCACTGTGGGTCTGGGGTCTGCCCAATGGCCAAGATCCCCAGGGTTTACAGACTACCAGGCCAGCTGATTCACAGGGCTGCCCAACTCTTAAGCTGGGGACCTAGTTGCCAGGCAGTGCTGGAAGCCCTGTCTCTAGATGGGTATCTCAAGGTTTAGACTGCTGGCTCTGTGGCAGGGAGCCTGGAAGCCCTGAGAGCAAGGCCGGCTCCAGGGTTTTTGCTGCCCGAAGCGACAGGGAAAAAAAAAAGCCGTGATTGTGATCGGCGGCACTTCGGTGGCACCTCCACTGTGCTGCTTTCTTGTTCAGTGGCACTTCGGCGGCAGGCCCTTCCCTCCAAGAGGGACCGAGGGACCTGCCGCTGAAGAGCCGGACGTGCCGCCCCTTCCCCTTGGCCGCACCAAGCACCTGCTTTCTGCGCTGGTGCCTGGAGCCGTCCCTGCCTGAGAGCTCACTTGAGCCAGGATTTTCAGGGCATCCAGACTCCTGGCTCTGGAAGTCCTGGCACAGGTTTCCAGGATCCACAGCTCACAGTCAGTCCTGCCATATGGACTGACCCAGGACCAGAGACTCCAGGGCTTCCAGATTTCTGGGTCAGCTGGCTCATTGGGCTGCCTGACTCCTACAGCTTTTGGAGCCAGCCGCCCCAGTAGTCAGGGAGCCCTGTTAAACAGGAACAAGGCACTCTTATTCCAGAATAGAAAAAATGTCTAAACATGGCGTTAATCAAGAATAATCACGAATCATTCCATGTGTAGGCAAAGTCTAATTCTGATATGTTTATTAGCAGAATCGTTAATTAAATTCTTATTGCAGACCATTTGATGACAAAGGGGTTGACAGATGCAATTGAGGACAGAATTCAGCCCACAGAACCTTTTATTACTGGCTCCTGAAGCAGCAGTAGCATTAGCACAGCTTGATTTTTATATCAAGCTGAGTTTGCAGAGAAAGCAGTTAGAAAAAGTTTACTTGCAAACTAAGCAAAGTTGATCTGGAAGTCATTAAGAGATAATAATTATAGACACCCCCCACGATGCCATATTTACAGTCACTTTTCAGAGTAGAGCTGTAGTTTTACAACAAGTCGTTCTGTAAAGAAGGGTCTTGCAGGCTCTCTTTTATTTGATTACCCATTTATTCCTGAGGATTTAGCACTTTCTCTTCAACAGGACTCATTTTCTAACAAGGATAATAGAAGTGGAGTGAAGTGGAAAAATGAGGAAGAAGAAAGGCAATAGAAACACACAGTAGTAAGTATCAACTTTTTACATATATTATATGGATTCTTGGATGCAAAATTTGTTATGATAAAACAAAGACATAAACCACTATAAACATTTGCTGCATTTAATGCAGATAATGTGTGGAGATTATCACAGTAACTATTTGATTTTATTGCATTATCCCACATCTTGAATTTATAGCATCAGGGGTTGGAGGGAGAAAGGGAGGAAGCAGATGTGCCAAAATATACAAAGTAAATATCCTTAAATCAAACTCTAATAATTTCTCAAGAAGCATTTTCTTACTTCGCCTATCTGTAAACATAGACTATTATCAATGCAAAGTATTTTTCATCAGTTTGTGCATCTATGGTGAAATTGACATGTAGTAACGTGCAGATACAAATCTAACCCTTCCAAGTCTATTTATCAGACATACATATAAGAGTTTTTGCTTTGCCATGTCATTACATTTACTGAAACAATCTTATATGTCTTAACATTCTTAGCAAAATAGAGAAGAGTACAGTATCTAGTATCCAGTTTTAAAAGAATTCTGAATCTTGTCATGTTAATTTTGAATTACCTGAAATGTATTAAGGCTTAATGCTGCCATTAACAGTATTATAGGATTATTACAATTATTTCAAACTTCTTCCACCTCTGTTGTATGTCTCCCTTGTAGGTCTGGATAATAAAAACCTTACACAAGCAAAATTCCCAATGAAGTCAACTAGTGCTTTGCTTGGATAAGGATCCTTAAAACACCTTAAGCATAATAGATGAAATCCTAGCCCTACTGAAGTCTGTGGGAGTTTTGCCATTGACTTCAATGAGGCCAGAATTTCACCTCTAAGTCACCTAGACCTGCTCTGTGAAGAGTTAATGAAATACGGTGTTGAACTGGCATGTGTAAATGGTGACAAGACTAAGATGTTTTTGCAAGAGTTTGTGTGTCTTTTGAGAATCTAGGTGTTAAGTTTACATACATAAGTTGACTGCATGTAAACCATTTTGGTCCAGACATCAACACACAAGTACAATTTTATTTCAAAGTCACAACTTGGTTTAGTTTAATTAGTTTAATTACTGTAATTCTTTTCTGCAGATATACAATCTTTACCTTCTTCGTGCTTGATGGCATGTCTGTTACTTCCAAAGTACTTTCAATCATTTTTAAAAGAAAGAAAACCCTTTGAACTTAAGAGGCAAGTCCATTAAATTGGATACACAAAATTTTCACATAAAAGCTAATTAGAAACCACACCATAAGGTTTTCTTTAACATTTTGACGCCTTTCAAAGAATCCCTATCCTCACCCCCCATTGTGAATCTAACCAGACATCCCTTTTGGAGGAGTTTCTTTTTGCATATTAATGAATACTTCACCCTAGGTGTTCCTTGTCTGTCCTGGCTAAATACAGATTTGAAAATTAAAATTAATACAAGGTACATATGTATTGACCAGACCACTGTAGCAGATACAATTCATACTGAACAGCCAGATGCCAAGTGTCATAAAGACCATGAAAGCATATATTTAATGCAGTTAAAATAATCACAGTGCTCTTGCAGGAAGTTTTTTCCATCACAAGAAAGCTATAGACTATATGGTTAAATGGTGGAGAGGAGAATAGTGAACAACTGAGTGACGTAAGTAAGAGAAGTCAAAAAGTGGCATTTTACTAGAGAGTTAAAATGGAATGTTGAGAATTCATCGAGGAATATCCTAAAACAGCTTATACTGGCAAAAGCCCCTCACATCATTTAAAAGAAAAATACTGTACAACTTCCTAGTTGTACAGCTTCATTGTGTCAACTGCACAATGTGGTAAAATAATCAACCACAAAGGGCATAGCTAGGCACAATGACCTACTGCCCTATGATAAGCAAACAGGAAAGAGCAAAATAGTGAATTATTTAAGATGATCTACAGGAAAAAAGAAAATTAAATTTTGCCATGGTATCTTCAATATCAGTGCATCACAAACCTATTAGATCACTAAACAAGATGCATAACTCTCGAAAAGCAGAAGTAGATAGAAGAAGTAGACTCTCAGTTTAGAAAATATTAGAAAAGCAGGTTGTCGTAATTTTCACTGTAATAGTTATAGAAATCATAGAGGAAATACCTGAGAAGGTACAGGCAATATGAGTAAGAGTAAAGTATTAGCCCTCAAATAAGAATCTAAAAAGAAAATAATAAATATCAGCCCATTTCCTGAACAAAATTTTTAAAAAAATTCTGAAGCAGCTATGGAGCCCTTTAACTTCCCTTTTTGTATAAATACATCTACTTCCTGTGTGTTTTGAAAACAAATAACTTACTTCCAAGGCCAACCCTGCAAACTCAGCCAAGGACTTGAAAGTCAAGATGTATTTTTCTAGTTCTTATGTGATGACCAGTAATAAAGATTTTATATGCTTGTCTCAGTCTATCCTGTATAACCACCGATGTCTTCAGTTAAGGCTCTGAGTTACACCTTTTCCACCCTATTGCCTTCCACACATGTAAATACATCATTTGAAAACTATGGAGTCATGCAGGGTCCTGCTAATGGAATTCAGAGAAAACCTTTGCCGATTATGCATTGGCTACCAAATCATCCAATTTGTTCTCCCAGAGCTGTTTGCATTCCAAAAGCTTGGCATTAGTCAAATATTTTTTGGTCATTAAAATAAATAGATCAGACTCTGAATACAAAAAGAAAACAGATGTGTTAAGTAGGAAGGTTCCATTTCTAACTAGTTACATTTCAGAATGAGGTACACATCAAAAAGAAAGAAGCAACAGACTTGATACTCCACAGAAGACAGAGTTCACCATGACCACCTGCTTGGTAGCTTAGATGCCAATGGAAATAAAAACTAGTGGCACAAGAGAGGGGTTAGGAGGAAAGGTAAATTCAGTACTGAAGAGGTTAAGTGCAAGTTGGTGGCTACATATCCAAGAGGAGATATCAGAAATGTGGCTAGAAATCCAAGAATGAACAGAGGAGGAGAGGTCAGAAATCACCCATTTTTGAGACTCTCTGTCATTAATGTGGTACTGCAGGCATGGAAGAGGTTTTTGAAAGATATTAAAGAGAAAGCATGAAGAACACATGTGCTTATTTCTTTGAACGTATAAAAACCTGTAGGTGCTAATCTGAAATTCTAGGTGCCTATACCATAAAATTAAATCTCCCCAGAATTCTATAAATGCAAGCAGATAGTTCAGGAATATAACCACTGCAGCCCCCAGCCGACTCCCCTTCTCAATAGCTTGAGAAAATAGATGGCCATTGCAGCATGCCCATAATGTTAAACCTAGGCTCTGGCTAAACAAGGGTAGGAGTTTAGAGTTCAAAAGTCTAGGATCTCTTACAGAAAAATCCCTACCATCTCCCTCTCAGTTATAATAAAGGCCCACCCAGTGCAAGTGTCTCTGCTAATCTCAATTGTGGCAATATATGCGATCTCAAGGATAATCATATCCCATGTCATCTGTGGATGCAAGATCTTCAAAAGATACACTGAACATGTTGATAGCAAGTAGAAATAAATAGAAATAAATAAATACAAAGCCCTGGAAGCCAAAAGAATAAATGGATTTAAATCCCAAGCCCTACGTCTGCTGTACTACACTAGAGAAGCCTTGACTTCTCTTTGTGAGAAACAAAAAGGAATCTGGACAGTTCCCAATTACAGCATTAGCAGCCATCAAAGTCCCTCTTACAACACAATGTCTCATTCTGCATTGGTAAGGATTCATGTACAATAACAAATTTGGGGACCAGATGCGTTTTCTTTTCCCTAGATGTCTCCTGGCACAAATCAATCTTCATTCTTCCTGCCAATTCAATATTCCCAGACTATTGCACAAGAACCACTTCCAGCTTTCTAGATTACGTATTCTCAGGTTCTCACACTGATTCTCAGATTCCTAATACTAGTTATCATCCATTTTATTTTGCACTGTGTTTTTTTCTTGAGCAATGAATTAAACATATCCATAGTATCTAGTGCAAGATGGTTGGAGATCAACTGTTTTGCCCATTGTCCCTTTTAATGACTGGGGGAAAAGTCATCAAATATACAGCAGAAGCAAAATTCTGCAATAAATCTCGTCTTTCTTTCAAACAAGCCCTCCTACAGATGGAGACAGTTCTTACAGCAGTTGCAGCTCAAAAGCATCTCACATTTGAGTTCAATCCTAAGTGACACCTAAGATTCATTCTAGGCCATTTTCAGTACCTGGCAACTTAACTCCTTAGTCCCAACTACCCTGCTGGGGGGGCGGGGGGCACAAAAAAAAGGCAGAAAAAGCCGATAAAAAGGACCAGGAGAGTAGAGCAACGCAGGTCCATATCTGTTTTCCAGGGCTAACATACACATCTCCCCTGCTGCACCCTTCCTTTACTCAGTATGCTAATTTTGCATCTAATTGATTAAAAAAATAAACCTTGTAACCTTCATAATTTTGTCTAGGAAAGTTAAAGAATAAATTGCAGATACATGCATACATCAATTTCATAAACAGAGACGTCATCTTATGGTGAGGCAAATGCCTCCCTATGGCATTTGCATAGTATTCAATTCACGAAGAATTGCATTTCTATATCAGTTGAATAGTAGAACTCACAATGTCCTTGCTGAAGGGAACTGTCAAATCATAACCTGTTCTTCCCGCTACATTGGCTGCATTGTTTCCACAGCTGCTGCTACTGCCACTCCTATAGAGAGAAGGATCTATTCCCTATGATGGCGCTTTTAAAAATTTTTATTGACAGATCATGTGTGTCTTAAAGGCTAGTTTCATTCTCAAAAGAAGTAATATACGGATAAAAGTCACAGAACTAAAAGCTCACAGTGAGCTTTGAAAAGGAATTCTGCTACAAAGAAAACAAACAAAAAAACCTTCCACAAAGTCCTGTTAGACACTCAAATGAAAGGATCACGGTAGAACCAATAAAGAGGTGTCCAGAGTCCCACAACATTTTGTCAACGACCTGACGGTAGTTGCATGCATTCAAATATTTCTTTTCAGCCTCATGCTATCCATCTTGTCCAAGCCACTGCCCAAATGAGAGAATAAATATTGGATCAGCCCCCTGAGGACAAGAGCATCAGATTGTTGTTTGTCTGCTCAGTTTACGAGCATGGTAGCAGATTTTAGGGCAGCTGAGCTACTGAGATTCAACTATAAATACAAGATTTGCCAGTTCTGAATGCAAGTCAAGGAAACTGATCCTACGTAGTGACATGGAATACCTCCTGAGTGTTATTGCCTTTTCTAGAACTCCTAGAACTTCTATTAGAAGTAGATATTTTGTTTGCACTTCTTTGTAGCCCTCCACCCAAGTTTAACATAGGAGTATGCACTGTGCTTAAAGGGATTTTCTTCTAGAGCAGATTTTTTTTTTACGTAAAAATTATTTCAGTTTCAGCAGTAGTTCCTTTCTCCCTCCTCTCCCTTCTTCCCCATAATTAAAGCATTCTGTTGCTTTTACAGCCATATAATGCTATGAGAGTTGTCTGGCAGACTTTTTTTTTTTTTTTTTTTAGAAGCATGCTTTATGGGTTTTCAGTCATGGCAGCAGTCTGTGCCTTCAAAAGAATCATCACTGGTGAGATGCTGTCCAATGTGTTGAACAAACTGTTAAGAGTGGTGTCTGTTTTGGAAAAGTAGGTGTGGACATAGAAAAAAAAATCTCTGCATCATATGATGCCCTCAAAAACCACTGAAAACATATGCAATATAATTTACAGATGACATGGGTAAGAGTAAAATGCACTCATTACTTCTGCAAACATGTACCTAGCCTACAGCTGTTTGCCTTGATTGAAATATTTTCATCCCACAAGTAATATCATTAATGATAATTTGAGGCATTATGTAAAGTCTGTGGTTAGCATTCAGTGCTTTGGATCAATTGCTTCTGGTGAGTGAATGATGGGGATAGGGTTTCCTCTTCTTTCATTGTTATAATTTCACATCACTAGAAGTGTCAGTCCACATGAAAGCAAAGCAATGATATGGAAATGTGCTGAAACAGCTGTGTTATCCCCTTAGGATGTGTCACTAAAGAGAATGTTAATGAATCTGGTTGTCTCTTTCTATGCATTTTTTATATTTTATGTCAACATGGACAGGAAGACCAAGTCTAATGTGTATTGAGACAGAATGGTATAATTCCTTGGTAGCTGAATTTTTAATGGGTCCTTGTGACCCAAAGACTTTCCTCATGGATGACGCTCTGAAATGGAGCTCAGTCAGAGACAAGACGAACAGGCCACCCAGAAAGAATGACTGTCTCTGTTGGCCTCCAGAATATTTTTCCAGTTTTTGTAGCGCTAGGTAATAATTGGATCAGTGTTCTGCTTTCACATCTGCTGCTGGTTGAGATCTCTGACTCTAGTTTTTCCAACTGCAATCTGACATCCATTCTGAATGTTATTAATTCCCAGGAGTTAGCGTCAGACTGATAGAGAAAATGATCTGGTTGTCTCTTATCTTCCAGTGTTTAATATCAGTTCTGGATAGAAACAGCTGGAAACAATATCACATTTGCTACAATAAATTTTCAGAGGAATTTGATGAAAATATTTCACATCTACAAAAAGCCAACTTAGAAAAATGGTCATATAAAGCTGTCTAGCTATCTAGAGAAAGAGACATGAGCAAAGCATTACTGTGTAATTAGGTTAAAAAGGGCATAGTTAGGTATACATTGGCATCTCTTCTAAATCATAGGGAAACCTAGGTAGAGATGAACCCAGCTTTGTTCCCAAACATTGAGAAATTTTGAGAAAAATTGGATCATCCAAAATTTATACTCTGTGGATTAATTTTTGAGTGGAATCCTTGTGGAGTTAGAGGAGGGGTGTGCACATAGAGGTGATGCACAGTGTAGTATGTCCCATACTCCTTCCCTTCAGCCCATCTCCTCAGCTACAGATTTGTATCCTGATGGAAGAGTGTCTACAGGATCCAAAGGGGTTGATGCCATAGAAGCAGCACATTCCTAATACTGCAGCCTCCTGCCAGAGGTCTGCCAGTTTTCCTTCCCTTTTCATAATGAGGGCCAGAATGAAGACTTGATAAGACATTTTAAATAAAAATACAGAACTGGGACTAGAACCTAAAATTCTGACTTCCAGTCAACTGTTCCACTCACTTCATGTTATCCTGTACATACAGCACTACAATTAGAACTATAATGTCTGCATAGTATACAGATTTCAAATGCTTTACAACTATTAAATATCACCAACTCCATAAAAGTAAAGAATATGATAGGGAATACATTACAAACTGTTTAAATGTATGCATGTATGTATGAACAGAGCAGCAGGAGTTTACTCATCGTTTAAATGTATGCATGTATGTATGAACAGAGCAGCAAGAGTTTCAGAGTGCATAGTAATGCTCCATAATGGTTTGAAACAGAAAGTAAAGACTATTCAAATAAAAGCATATGGCAATTGTAGGCCCTACTGTAACTACCTGAGTAGGAATTTGACCAGAACCATTACAGTTAACATCCCTCAGCTGAGAAATTTCATACAATTTTTTAATAACCAAAAATTGTAAAGATCTGTTTGTCTCTTCGAAAGCAGCAGTGTCATCCAAAGAAAGAAAATTTAGTGTTAAAGGTGAAAACACATCCTCAATCTATTCCAGGGGATAAATATTTCATGCAAATCCTGTCACTGGGTCAGGGGCAGCTCTAGGCATTTTGCCGCCCCAAGCACGCGGCAGCTTGCCTGCGGAGGGTCTGCTGGTCCCGCGGCTTCGGCAGACCTCCTGCAGGAGCGAAGTCGCAGGACCAGCGGACCCTCCGCAGGCAAGCCACCGAAGGCAGCCTGCCTGCCGCCCTCGCGGCAACCGGCAGAGCACCCCCAGTGGCTTGCCGCCCCAGGCACGCGCTGGGCGTGCTGGGGCCTGGAGCCGCCCCTGCACTGGGTAGTCTTTGGCAGGAGCGGTGCCAGGGTTTCTGGTGCCCTAGGCAGAATTTGGGGGGCGGCATTTTGTGCACTCCCCATGGGTCGTGCGGGAGCTTCTGGTTCCACTCCCATCGCACCGCCGAAGAAGGACCCTTCACCGAAATGCCGCAGGCAACAGCCGTAGTTATTGAGCTGCTCAATTGCCTGCCATTGTTTTCCGTGGCACGTCGGCAGAAGGTCCTTCTTCGGCGGCACGATGGGAGCGGAACTGGAAGCTCCCATGCGCCCCGTGGGAAGCGCACAAAATGCCGCCCCCCGAATCCTGGCGCTCTAGGCGACCGCCTAGGGTTGCCTAATGGAAGCGCCGGCCCTGGTCTTTGGGCTTGATCCTGCAAGCCTCCTTCATGTGCAACTTCCATTTCAGTGAGAGTTGAGGACTCGGAAGTTCAAACCCTCAATTTGCTATAAAATGTAGGATATAGATTAAGTGCATTGTTTTAAACTTTATTCAGCAGTTTCTTGTTTTCCTGGTTTTAAGTCAGGGATTTAGTATACAGAAAGTTATCTTGTGTTAAACTTACAACATGTCAAGAAATACTCACAAGTTACAATATGTAACCAAAAGTCATATAAAAAGAAACACTGAAAGTGTGGTTTTATTTGAAATTGTGAATTTTAAAAATTAAGTATAACAAAAATTTCACAATTTTTCCATTCCGGCAATATTTTTCTTTTTACAAGAAGAAACAAAATGAGTACAACCATGTGGAGATAGCAAGTTATGCAAATAGGAATTCCAGTTAGGGGGCATATGTTTTCAGATAGATCACATGGCGGATGGACAAAAATATTATATATCTTTCCTATAAAGACCTATAGAACAAGATTTACATACCAGAAGATACAATATTGCTTTGTGACTTCAGTTAGGACGTTAATTCCAGAATATTTAGAAGATCTACAGCAGTAGATTTTGAGGAAAGTTAACTTTTGGATGGCTAATCAAGTCTGCTAACTTTTTCAGTGACAAAAAGGCACAAGAATTGAAAGGTAACGTCTGCATAGTGTAGGTATGGTTACATAAAGAAGAGTGGAGTATGTGTTCTGGAGTAACTCTGGATCAGAAATTGGAATTACAAATATGCTAGCTTATATCTATAATGTAATGATTCTATTACTGATATTCTTTATGTTAGCTGGCTAAAGATTTTAACAAACCCAAGACAAATTTGTTAGTGACACGGAGCCCTAAATTAGTCTAATAGCTGATTTTGATGATAGCTCTAAATAAACCTGTTATCTGATATTCCCCCTCTTTTTCCTAATGTGAAGTTGCTTAATTTGAGTCTTGTAGTCGTTCAATATTTAACTGACAATAGCAACTGTATTGGTAGAAGACAGCTGACTCATTTTCAAATCCTGTGGCTCAGATTTTTATGGGTGAGGGTTGAAAAATGCATGTATACAATTTATGCATTCAGATGCACATGCAAATAACTAGTTAGGGAAATTTTGCTTGAGGTTACTGTAGTTTAAATCTAAAGTTACTCTAGATTTAAATAGCTGTTTCTCAGAGCAGAAATTTATCTTTAAACATCTAACTTGTTTCCATTTCAGTTCAACAAAACCCAAGTCTCCATGATATTACAAAGCCTATCTATTCTCCCAGGTTTGTGGGGATTCTAGAAAGGGAAGGGAGCTAAGGTTGTGGTTTCTGTTAATTTTGAATGGACAGCCAACAGATAATGAGGAGTTCATGGTTGAAATAGTAAGACACTTGTATACATTTTTATTGCTCATGTGCTTGTAAGTTTTCTAAAGAGTAAGCAAAAAATGGACTCTAAATATTATACTCCAGCCAAGTTTTTCTACTCTCCAAAACAATAAAACTGAAGCTTAGAGGAATTCAACTATAATTTTAAGGAGCAGATGACAGAGTGTAGACTGAGTGAGATGAAGCAGAATGCATAAAGCATGCTCTGCATCTTGCTCTGCATCCTTTTCTAGGGACCTACAAGGCATGAAGTGCTCCTTGGAATTCCTGAGCACCCTCAATTCCCATTGATTTTAGTGGGAAATGAGTAAACTACACACTTTGCAGGAGAGCTCAAAATTTTGTGTGATCAAGCACCCTCGTTTGCTGCTGTTTTGAAGATCTGGTTATATTACCTTGAGACTCATTACACTTGACATACCACACTATCCATTTTTAGTGGTACCAGTATTGTCTTAAATCAGCAGGCAGTTGGGCACAGCTGTGGAACTTGCTTCTTTTTGAAATCCATTTTACATAACCTCTCTCCTCAAAGTGTTCATAAGAATTAACTCATTTGGTCTCTTGTTCATTACCTTTCCCTCACATCCATTCTTTTATTGGAATACCTTTGTTTTTATCTGCTTGAATGTTCAGATTTACAAAATTACTATATCTTAATTTGTTTGTTTTTATTATGCTGTATCGCAATCTGAGTACACAGGAGAGAGGGAGATGTTTCTTTATAAAGATAATAATGATAGAGCATTATTTTGTTACAAAGGTGGACTTTGCAGTTGAAACTGAGATGGAAAACAACAAGCATCCTCATTACTTTCTTATGGCGCAGTTCTCAAATTTTTAAGCCAGTGCGTAAATTTAACGTGTGAGTACTCCAGCTGAAGTCACAACGACTGTGTAAAGTTAAATACATGCTGATGTAAGTTTCTAGCTTGGAGTCCAATCCTGCAAACACATTAGTTATTTTTTAATTAAAGCATATTACTTGTGCTTTTGTGCATTTCCAACGTGAATAAAAACATGCCATTTGAAAATTCAGGTGAGGAAATTAACTGGCAAAGCTCTTGCCATCTTGGAAATGCTAGTACATCCAACACAGCTTATCATCTATCTGTGGCTGTGATGAATAAAAACTTCACTAGCTCTGTAGCAGCGGGAATAGCCCACCATAGAGAGAACAGGATTTCTTCCTCCTACTCTCCAGTCTGACCATGTTATAAATTATAAAATATTAGCACTAACAAATGCCTTTACCAGATGTTTAACACAATAGGAGCAGTATGCAGAAAGAAACTTGGACTAAAAAATAAGAATAAAGTTCCTTTAAGATTTTATGTTGATGGACCCCTTGAGAGTGTATTATAAAAGAGAGGCCCTGCTTTTCTCGTTAAATTAATTGCATATAGTATTAATTACTCTCCTAGATTTCTCACAAATTTGTAGCTTATTACTCTTCTCAACAACAAAATGCTATCAGTGGAAAAACCAAGACTGAAAGCAATTATAGTATATCCTACAGGTTCTCATATTGGATGGATGTCCTTTAAGTGTAAAAATTTATTCTCTATAGTTTATTCAATCCTTTACTTTTTAAAAAATTTATTTTACAAATGAAAATGCATAGTGCTGAATGTGAGACTGACAACCTTAATAAAATGATAAAGTTATTTTACCTGGTATATTAATAGATATTCAAATGTTAATCTTTTTGAAGTTTAAAGTTAATTTATTTCTTGTGAAAAATGTCCCTTTGACAAAAGTACTTCATTCAAAGAGGTGGCACGTGGCAGTGGCAACTCCACAAGAGAGGAGATGGTATAGTCTTTGTGCCCATTCTGTTCTAGGCCTTTCTGCTAAGATCACCAAAAGGCTGGTAACTGTCACTGTAGTTTTGTAGCCAGGACATCTGTCTACCAGAAAATGGACTAAGGCCAGCAATTCCTTACAGCCAGACCATTAAAAACCATCATATGGTAACTACTTTTGATCACTGCTGCCTTAGGTTGAACTTAAACTGGTGACATAGGGTAAGAGCTCCACATATGATTAACAATCCCATAAACACTGTAGTTCTTAGGCTTGATTCAGTCCTGTGATATACTGATGTTTGCTGTTGTATCCCAGGAAGCAGGGAACTCAGAGGTGTAAAGTCTGCTTGGAATGGATTTTAGTGGCACAATACACCTCGACTATATTTGTAGGCAATGGCTCTGCTTCACTGCCTTCAAGAAAAAGCTGTATAGTACTTGTGTTATAAGATTTTTAGTGTCATTCCTGACAATCTCTTTCCTGCACATCTAGCACGGTTTTCCTTACTAACTCCAACTTATGTGTCTCTATTTCTGTAGAACAGACCATGGGTTCCAAAAGAGAGATTTTCTTAGTGTTGGATTTTCTTAGTGTTGGAGGAGGAAATGTATAATGCATTGTAGTTTGTGGTATGTGAAGGAGGGAGAGATTTCTTAGGATGACCATAAAAAATGTCAAAAAAAAAAGTCAAAAATGAATCATTTCAACATTTCATTTCAAAATGAACTGTTTTTTGAAGTCAACCTGAACTACATTGTTTTGGCTTTCATTTCATTTCAAAGGCAAAGTGAAAAAAATTAGCTTGGCCACATACAGCCCAATTATTTGCTCAGCTCTACTTGAAAAGTGTCAGGAAATTTTGCTAGCATTTGCAGGAATATGTAATTCTTCCTCCCTCCACCCCCCACTACAATGTTTTCAGTTGCTCCTCCAAAAAGTCTGCAGATCTTGCACTACCTGACATGCAATCCTGTCAAAAATCACAGTGGACCTCAATACAGTTACAATTCCATAGTGTCCCACTGTTAGCGTGGGAGAGTTTGTTTCCTCTTATCTACAAAGATAGCCTCTTCTCAGGCAACTCCTTTAGCTTTTGGATACACAGGGTACGTCTACACTACAGGGTAATTTCGAATTAACATAAACCAATTTTATAAAACAGATATTATAAAATCGATTGCACACAGCCACACTAGGCACATTAATTCGGCAGTGTGCATCCATGGTCCGAGGCTAGCATCGATTTCCGGAGCGTTGCACTGTGGGTAGCTATTCCGTAGCTATCCCATAGTTCTCGCAGTCTTCCCTGCCCCTCGGAATTCTGGGTTGAGATCCCAGTGCCTGATGGGGCAGAAATCATTGTCGCGGGTGGTTCAGGGATAGCTTCACCCCTCCCTTCCTGAAAGCAGCAGACAACCATTTCGCGCCTTTTTTCCTGGGTGAACTGAAAGCAAACGCCATAGCACAGCAAGCATGGACCCTGCTCAGATCAATAGCGCAATCGTGGACATTGTAAACACCTCGCGCATTCTCGTGCAGTCTATGGTGAACCATAAACTGCAAAGGCAGGTGAGGAGGAGGCAGCTACGGCAGCGCGGCGACGAGAGCGATGAGGACATGGACACTGATTTCTCCCTAACCGCGGGCCACCGCGCTTTGGAGCTCCTGCTGGTAATGGGGGAGGTTCTACCCATTGAACACCGATTTTGGGCCCGGGAAACAAGCACAGACTGGTGGGACCGCATAGTTTTGCGGGTGTGGGATGATTTGCAGTGGCTGCAAAACTTTCGCATGCGTAAGGGCACTTTCTTTGAACTTTGTGACTTGCTTTCCCCTGCCCTGAAATGCCATAATACCAAGATGAGAGCAGCCCTCACAGTGGAGAAGCGAGTGGCAATAGCCCTCTGGAAGCTTGCAACGCCAGACAGCTACCGGTCAGTCGGGAATCAATTTGGAGTGGGAAAATCTACTGTGGGGGTTGCTGTGTTGCAAGTAGCCAAAGCAATCATTAAACTGCTGCTACGAAAGGTTGTGACTCTGGGAAACGTGCAGGTCATAGTGAATGGCTTTGCTGCAATGGGGGGGTGATAGATGGAACCCATATCCCCATCTTGCCACCGGAGCACCAGGGCACCCAGTACATAAACCGCAAGGGGTACTTTTCAATGGTGCTGCAAGCACTGGTGGATCACAGGGGACGTTTCACCAACATCCACGTGGGATGGCCAGGAAGGGTTCATGATGCTCGCGTCTTCAGAAGCACTGTTCTGTTTAAATGGCTGCAGCAAGGGACTTACTTCCCAGACCAGAAAATAACAGTTGGGGATGTTGAAATGCCTGTCGTTATCCTGGGTGACCCAGCCTACCCCTTGATGCCATGGCTCATGAAGCCATACACAGGCAGCCTGGACAGTGGTCAGGAGCTGTTCAATTACAGGCTGAGCAAGTGCAGGATGGTGGTAGAATGTGCATTTGGCCGTTTAAAGGCTCGCTGGCGAACATTACTCACTCGCTCAGACCTCAGCCAAACCAATGTCCCCTTTGTTATTGCTGCTTGCTGTATGCTCCACAATTTCTGTGAAAGTAAGGGGGAGACCTTTATGGCGGGGTGGGAGGCTGAGGCAAATCACCTGGCCGCTGATTATGCGCAGCCAGACACCAGGGCAGTTAGAAGAGCTCACCAGGAAGCGGTGCGCATCAGAGAAACCTTGAAAACGAGTTTCATCACGGGCCAGGGTACGATGTGACTGCTGTGTTTGTTTCCCCTTCATGAACCTCCCCCCCTTTACTGACTCCTCCTGTAAGCAACCCACCCTCCCTCTTCGATTACAGCTTGCTTAACGAACTAAAGTCACTATCATTTAAAAAGCATGTATTCTTTATTAAACGTCATTCCCTATAAGCAACCCACCCTCCCCCTTCGTTTAAAAAGCATGTAATTATAAAAAGAGGAAGAGAATTAACAAGGTATCCCAGGAGTGGTTTGGGAGGAGGATAGGAGGGAAGGAAAAGGCCATTAAACACATTTCAGTGTAATGACAGCCTTTTGATTGGACTGTCCATGGGAGTGGAGTGGGCTGGTGCACAAAGCCTTCCCCCACGTGTTCTTACACGTCTGGGTGAGGAAGACATGGAACATGGTGAGTACTGAAGGTGGTTAAACATGGGCTGCAGCAGCACTCTGTGACCCCGCTGCTCCTCCTGAAGATCCACCAGACGTCAGAGGATATCAGTTTGATCACACAGAAGCTCCAGCATTGCATCCCGCCACCGCTGAACTTCCTGCCTACATCTCTGATCTTCCTGCCGCCACCTCTCATCTCGAGCGTCTCTCCTATCCTCACGTTCGTCCCTCCTATCCTCACGTTGGTCCCTCCTGTCCTCACGTTCACTGGCATCTTTCCTGTACTTTACTACCACGTCCTTCCACTCCCTCAGATGAGCTCTTTCATTGTGGGTTACTTCCATGATTTCTGAGACCATTTCATCTCACGTCCTCTTCTTCCTCTGCCTTATCTGAGCTAGCCTTCGGGATGGAGTAGGGAGGCTTGAAAAATGTGCAGCTGCATGAGAGGGGGAAAATAGGGAGAGAAGGATTTAAAAAGGTAAATTTTACAGAACAATGGTTATACTCTTTCACAGTGAACAACATTATTCACCTTACATAGCACATGTGATTTCACTACAAGGTCGCATTTGGAAACTTTTAATATTGAGTGCCTGTGGCTCTGGTGTTACAGATCTCACAGATGCAGGTCCGGGCATCACAATTCAGCTTGCATGCGGTCATGGTAAGGCACAGCTTCTCCAGCCTTCATATAGACAGTCGCCTTTGCTGCTTCTTTCCTGTTAACAAGGAGCAGCAGACGCCAACCCCTCCCCTCCCCAATCCAATTCTCTAGAATTGCTTTACCCCTCCCCCCACCGCATGGCTGGTATCATGGAAGATCACTGCTAATCACCCCCCTTTCTCCCCCCCCCCCACCGCGTGGCTGGTAGCTGGGAAGATTCCTGCTGGCCAAACGCTAAAAAACTCAGCGCTATCCTTCCTCCCCTCCCCCATCTCTCTGTCCCCTTACTTAAATTCCTTAATTTCAACCAGGTTACCATGAACGATATCACTCTGCTGAGGATAACAGAGCGAGATAAAGAACGGATGTTTCTTGAATGCCAGCAATCACTGGGACCATACGCAGCTATGCTTTGTCATGCAATGATACCCGATTACTTGCTACATGCATGGTATGGTAAAGTGTCCTACCATGGTGGACGGAACAAGGCTGCCTTGCCCAGAAACCTTCTGCAAAGGCTTTTGGAGTACCTCCAGGAGAGCTTCATGGAGCTGTCCCTGGAGGATTTCCGCTCCATCCTCAGACATGTTAACAAACTGTTCCAGTAGCTTTAATGCCTGCTAATGCATGCCAAGCCCTCATGGCAAATCAATCATTAAAAAACGCTTGCTTTTAAACTATGTTTTATATTTACAAAGGTACACTCACCAGAGGTCGCTTCCATGGCTTCACTGACTGGGCTAGTGGCTTGGGAGGGCTGGGAGGGTAATTCCGTCTGGGTCACAAAAAGCTCCTGGCTGTTGGGGAGAATGGAGTGCTGTGTGCTCTCTGCAAGCTCATCCTCCTCCTCATCTTCCCCCTCTGCTGAATCCTCATCCATGGTTGAGATTATAACCACCACCTCGGAATCCACGGACAAGGGGGGGGGTAGTGGTGGCACAGCCCCCTAAAATTGACTTGCCCCTTGGATGACAGTGGGATAACATGACTATGAAAATAAGCATACTTCATGATTTCAAAAATGCACTCTGCAATTATTTCCTAATTCAAAAATTTGTCCGACCTACAACTGTAGTAAATTAAAAGGATTGATCGCTGATAGCTTGTTACTGTATGAGAAGTTCACATCTACAAATTCCCTATTGATTTGGAAAGGGCATCTGATTATACAGTGTATAAAGCTTTGATAAAGTAAAGTTAATTTAGCTGTTTTCATTTTGTGCATCAAGAGCTGTTCTTACTATTCTTATTTTATAGCAGTATATAATACATACAATGGGTCATATGGCATCACTGGATTTTTAGGGGAAGTAGTCAGCTGAGACTTCAGCTTAAAAACTGATGGTACAATATGAGCTAATATCACCTGCCTTGTAATAATTAAGTGGAATAAAATCTGATATACAACTATGTCAAACAAAATACTAATAGCCATATTGTGCCATTCAATTGTAAATGAATGGGGAATCATACTTTATAAAGGATGGCAAACTTCACATTTCACTTTTGTCAAGAGTTTAATAAAACATTTTAATTTTTCCCTTTTTAGTGTAAAAATAACAGCAACAAATTCCTACTTTTATCATTGCAAAATTCTTTAACTACTTGCCTCAGTCTTGTAAAATAATTTACTCTTGTTCTGGGACCTAATTTTAACTATTTTAAAAAGAAGCATTACTGTAAAAAAGAATTTATGTATAAGTATGTTTCTTCAGCATGAAGTGGTATATTCTGAATATACTAGACCAGGGGTAGGCAACCTATGGCATGCGTGCTAAAGGCGGCACATGAGCTGATTTTCAGTGGCACTCACACTACCCTGGTCCTGGCCACTGGTTGGGGGGGGGGGGGGAAGGGGCGGGCTCTGCATTTTAATTTAATTTTAAATGAAGCTTCTTAAACATTTTAAAAAAAACTTATTTACTTTACATACAACAATAGTTTAGTTATATATTATAGACTTCTAGAAAGAGACCTTCTAAAAACATTAAAATGTATTAGTGGCACATCTGTCCAGGGATGGTCTAGACAGTATTTGGTCCTGCCATGAGGGCAGGGGACTGGACTCGATGACCTCTCGAGGTCCCTTCCAGTCCTAGAGTCTATGAATCTATGAATCTATGAAACCTGAAATTAGAGTGAATAAATGAAGACTTGGCACACCACTTCTGAAAGGTTGCTGACCCCTGTACTAGACTCTATTTAGCAGAAGAGTTCTACAGCAATTGTATCCTTTTGACATATTCAGAAACACTTGGCCAGACCATATTAGTCTGGCTCCACAAGTGCTTCCCATGACAAAGTGCTTGGAGATGGTAAACTCATGGCAAAAATCTCTTCTATCCATCATGGATCTTATTTACTCTGTTATTCAGTAAAAGCTCCACACTCACAAAAATAATTTTTTGGGAGCCAACGGTTTCTCCAGCTAAGCTGAAATTGGACCACCTTCCATGCACGTTAGAAGTCTAGAACACAGTTATATTTCAAATAGAATGATGAAGCTAATGTTTCTAACCTCTGTTAGAAAAAGAGGTTATGTAACAAGGCCTGGCCAGAGAACATCTGTTCTGGTGCTGGAGTCCAAGCAGTAGTGTTTAGAGAAGGTATGTGCTTCTGTTCCAACTAGCTGAGCAATGGATTTGGCCATTGAAAAATATCTGTCAAATGCCAGAAAAGCTGTGTTATTCCTAGTCAATTATTGAGCCTTCATTCTACACTAGGGAATAATATAGCATTGTCTTAATCAATTTATATTCAATAAATATTTAACACCATAATTATATCACAATAGCATAAGTGTGTAATAAATCCTCAGGTAAAGAGCAGGGTCAAGGGAGAAGCATACTGCAATACAAGTCTTTATCATAAAGCTGGATGTATAACCCACATAAATTTAAGGTTTATTAAAATATGTGATCTGTGAGGAAATTTGTTCTAGTTCTATGCCCAAATCTGCTATAATCTCACAGTGACACATTGGACAAATCACTTAAATTCAGTGTCTCAATTTCCCCTTTGTGATCTTAAGATGAAAGGTCCTATATAAATGTAAAATATTACTATTGCTTCAGAATAACTTCTGTTCATATGTAGTTCTGGGTCAGACTGGACTTGGGCTATAAACTCTTCAGGTAAATATTAAGGATATTTTTACATCCAGTAGATCCTAGAAACTTTTTTTTTTTTTGAAAATAGCAAAGATCTTGAATACATAGATTTTCATGCTCTTCAGATTCTTTTATTACTCATGCAAGGTTGGCTAAGTATCCTGAAAACAATGATACTGAGCTACCACAGCTATTGTGGAAATAAAAATGTGACATATACTATGAAAGTGCCAGAAGAATACTTAAAAATAGGCCACAAGGATAGAAAGATAAGCGAAACATCAAAGGCAATTAGGTTTGCATTCTGGTATAATTATAGCAGCTGAAAAGTTAACCACCACATACCACCTATGATAGGAAAAACATCCCAGGTCGGACTCTTGTCCCAGGACCAGCAACTTTGAATTAGCTAGAATGGAAATCTAACGGTGCCAGAGACAAAGGGGTGGGGGGAGTTTCCTCACTTTTCCCCCCCAATACATGGCAAAATATTTGTGACTCAAAAATATATCCAAAGTGGAACATTTTGAAGAGGAGAATAGTTTACAAAATACAGCTGAAATATTTGAAATTATATAGTGTCAACAGGGTAGCAACAGGAAAAATAAATAATAAATTTCAGTTCACTACATTAACTTTTCATAGAAATCAATTTCAACCTTTCCATATTAAATTATACAATCCAAATGAATTATATCAAACAAGACATTTCTTAAACTTATTTAGGTCTGTCAAGGAAATATTGCATTTTAAGAACATCATAAAGATTCCAAATTTTTTGCCTGTAGCATATAATCATTCAGCTCATCCACCACTGAAATGCAACCACTTCTGTGAAGAATGCAGCATCAGTTTAAAAGTGAGCAAGCAACACTGAGCGATTTATTATGTGAAGTAAAGAATAAACCATCTGATGGAAACTGTATTGGAATCTGGCCAGGACATTGGGCTATTAGTCTATCAGATAACTTAGGTTGGGGTACTCTCAAGCACTCCTGCTCATGCCAAAAAAAGAGCACTTTAAGATCCTTTGAAGAGACCCTCATGTAGACAGGTAATTGACAATACCCACAATTAATTGTTTTAGACAACTGTATTCCGCAGGATGGTAGAAGTTAAGACTGGGGAAAAAAACCTATTACTTAATCTAAGCCACTTCCTCTGCCAATGAAGGATTGTTAGCTACAATATATTCTCTAGTGCTTTTTCCAGTCCTGTTTAAAAATACCTCAAGCAGTGAGGAATACAATATTTTAGACTGAATATAAACTGCCACTGGATATCACTGCTTCTTCTCTGAAATGCAGCATATTTTCCCAGCTATAACTCCAGTGCTTAAAGGCAGAAGTTTGGCTACAGCATTTTCAAATGTTTGGCTCCTCTCTAATTTGCATAATTTTATTAGGAGATTTGTTAGACCTTATTATATTTCATGCATTGTTTTTATGACTGTAGGCATTAAAGAGAGAGGTTCAGAATGCCCTCTTTTGCCTCCCCAAAACAAAATTAGGATAGTGTGTGAATACTAAATAGACTATGCATTTGTTCCTTATTTTCTTATCTCCAATTGCATTGGTTTTCCACTGATATGAATTAAGGGTAGAACTTCAAAAATTACAGAACTCACCTATTGAGCAGCCTCTCTCTGTGCCTTCCCACAACCTCTCTACTAAGCATGCAAACCTAAGGAGACATCCATTAAAGTTACTTGTACTTAGAGTGCTCTAAAATAAACCACTCCTGCTTTAATTCTGAATTTGAGAAAAAGCTTCCCATCTGATGCTACATAGGCACTGGCTTTTCCTGAAAATGGCTTTGAGGAGAAAGTATTGAGAAAATGGATGCTGTGGACTTGGAATTTCTCAAGTTTAGTCTTCAGAATAATTGTTTAATTTATAACACTAAGACTATCAATAAAATCTTTCCTGATTCTGTAGTATTGTTATAGTATTTAACATGTCATTTAAAATATGCACATGCTGCTTCAGTGAGAGGCTTTGCTGAACTAGTCAAAGCAGAAGCAGGCATATTTTAACGTGTCAGCTCTAAGAAATATTTTGAAGGCTGAACTAAAGGTTTAGACCAGTACTCTGTAACCCAATCCTTCTAAATAACACTCTTCATATAAATCCTTCCCAACTCTCAAATTTCTTTGGAATAGAAGGAGCTTCTTCAGACAGCATTGGAATATTGGGGGATCCCAGGGTGGAGACAGCCTGGAAGTCTGTATATTTTAAAGTAGTAGAAATGCACAATGAGACAGATATGAGCATAATTTACATGTAGGTCCACTCTTTCAGTTGAACCTAGAGATATAAATTTATCTGGCATCTGCTTTTCTGTTGAACAGATGCTGTAGCTTTCTCATACTATGTGAAAATATCAGATATACTTCAGTGTTACTTAATTTTTAAAAGCAGATATTTCTGTATTATTCAGGGGACTGATAATGGGATATAAAGCGTCTCTCTAATGTTACTGGTTCAAAGACAGCCTGCATAGGTAGCAAATGAACATTACCTACCTGATGGCTGTTTGGCAGCCAGTGTGAAATCAGCTGGTTTCATTCTAGCTTCTCAGAACAGGTAGCCTCATAACAAAAGCACCACTAATTGGCACCTTTTTGGGCAGTCTCACTAAAAATGCCCAACACTGAATCCATTTGTGGACTGAATTACCATCTCACCTCTAGACATGGGACCCGTTAGGTAAAGAATAAGATATTATGGCTAGGAAGTTTGCACTGGTGGTGGCTTGCTGTACCTGTTCTGCCTGTAAACAGAGGCATTCATTCTCCAAGACTATCAGCCTGGCAATTTCCATAAGAACTAAAATGTTCACACACACACTATAAAAATGTAGGAATTTCTGACTGTCTGAAGAGTTCACTTATGTGGACATCAGCTAATATCCAAAATCTCTGCTATTAAGATCCTTAGTGAGTTTTATCTACAAAGAAATCAGTTGGCCTACATCATTAACACACTTATACAAACAGAGGATAAAACAGTTTTATATTACCAGAAGTTGCATCATTATGGATTATTATTTTAGCATTGTTAGCTCTCTATAATATGATGTTGCTCCCACAGGATTACTGATTAAAATAGGAACCAGATGTGCCTTTCATGAGCAGATTGAAAAAGATAAACAACTAGAAAATCAATTCAAATAAAAAGAATGCCCTGAGGGTGTTTTTCAAAACTGAAGAGAAAGAGACTGAGTGAGAGAGAATCTTTTGGGAGGGTGGGGTAGAGGGGTGGAAATTTTGCTTCACAACAGATCTCTTTTCTCCCATAAATAGCTAGGGATCCTGGGACCACCTAGATTTTCAGACACATTTTTTATTATATGGCAATGCAACATTAAGTTAAAATTGTGCATCTAGACAGCACTATAAGAAAAAAAAGTCAGTGTTTTCAGTATCACTCTCATAAAAACAAACAAAGAAACACCTTCTAGGCCTATTGAGAGATAAAGTTAGTGAAAGGAATGAGCCCATATTTAAGATCCAGATTTGAATGCTGTAAGACAGTACCATCTCAGTCTGAAGGCTTATAAACATTATATTAAAGCTTCAGCAAAATTATCTGACTTTAGCTCATTAATTAAAGATCAGAAGAGAAACTGAGAGGGAGTCCTACCCTCTGGCCAATTCTGTTTAGTAGGAAAATGCTCTAATTAGAGGCCTGAAATCTTGTAGATTATAATAGAGAGGGTTAATGGCACTTGGACTGTGAGGTAGGCCAGCCACTTTTTCCTCCCCAGTCCTCAGAGAGGCCAAGCATTCCCAATCAAAAAGACACAGGGGCCTTTGAAGCCATGAAGTCATTGTCCCCCATTCTTTTCCTCCACATCTACAGTCCAGGTGAGGGCCTTCCTTCTCTCCTTCCTGTTGAGGATGAGGAGTGGGGGAAATTCAGCACTGTGGCATATGGCAGACTAAGTTGGAGGCACTGATCTGTTCTCTACTTGCTTGGATAGACAGGAAGCAAAGCCCAGATCAATTCTCCTGCTTAGCACTGATTCTAGTGGCTATTGTTGCAGGCCTGCGTATGGGAAGCCAGCCCTATGGCCCATGCCAGAGGCTGTTCCACCAGGCAAAGAACAAGCCACCCCATCAGGGCTGTGTAATTTGACTTGAAACAACACACTATATATAGCTAACATGATGAGATGACTTATCCCTGGAACTTACAAAAATACTTCTGAGGAACAGTGCTTTGCTTCTTGCAAGATTGTGCCAAAACATCAGGTATTTTCAAAAAATTCTCTTGTGGGAGGCAACTCCTGCTCCCCTGTTATGAATCCTTCCCATTACCTTATTTTCAAGTTAAACACTTATGCTATGTTCTCAATATACTCAGCCTAAATTTCAGAAATAAAGGCTAAACACTTCCAGCAAGTGCATCTTAGTATGCATTTGTTTGCCAAGTGGTGTTAGCTCCGTTCTTGGTTATGTTTATGAGAACATTTGTTTTAAATGAGAACAAATTAATACACTCACTAGTCCCTTCTCTTTTCTGCTCTATGGAAGTAGATCCCTTGTACTCAGGATTTATCACAAGCTGGGGAGAGGGGGAGAATATTTGTGGGAGCCCATCCTCAAATATTGGCACTAGATCAAAATTCCATTATTAGCACACCAGGAACCTATTTTTTAAAAAAATCTGAGTCCTAGATGCTAATGTAAAAGACAATAGTTTCAGAGATATGCTGGGGAGAGAGGGATCCCAGAAGCTCCATGTTAAAATTCTACCACCAAACTAAAGGGTGGGTGGGGAGATTTCCCTGCCACTGATGCAGTCAATCCCTCTCTGGATATTGCTAAATATTTCTTGCCAAAGAGGTCTGAGGCATCAAAAATATTTCTGCCAAGCAACATATTTTTTCTGGAATGGACCAGATTATCTCGTGTTTTCTAGGATAGGACTTCACCTGAGACTTAATACAGAGTCTTCACCTCCCTCCTACTTCAAACTCCAAATTGCATAAGTAGAACACTTTGCTATACAATCAATTACACACAAAAGCTACATTAAAACCATTACAGTTGCAAAGTAGAGCACTTCAAAGTCAAGAAATGCCAGAATTAAGATTGCCCATATAACCTTAATTCAGCATCCTTGTGCATACATTTTATGACAGTGTTTAATTACATGATCACCCAGTATTTTTTTCTACAGCAGTGATGCTAGAGGCCATTCTAAAGGATATCCTGTCATTATGGCTCAAATAATGGCTACCAAGAAGGCCATATTGATTGTTACACAATACAGGGATACTGAAACCAAAAGTAGTTAAGCAGAGCCTGTGGAGGACTACATTTAATCTCTGCACAGGATCTATAAGACTGCGTATTACTGGTAGGTTCTCCACTCTCATTAAGGAGAAACCCCTGTGAAGGGTCTAAATGTTGTAAAGATTCTAAGGGCTTCCTCCTCTTCCAAACCTTCCTGGAGGAACTTTACCTCTTGAAAAGCTGACTCTTGTTCTATCTGCTAACTCTTATCTGAGAGATAGCAAAAGACTGGGACAAGGTAGAGTGCTGGGTTAAAAGGAGAGAAGGGTATGAAGGGCTTTGGAGCAATGAGGAACCCATTTATAGACTGGCAAACTCATGAGCAGAAAAATGTATAAGCAGCACAATATTAAGGAATAAATGTTAAGCTCAATCAGCTTTTCAACCAAAATCATTTTAGAGCCTAGAAACCAGCTACTCATAGCAGAGACTGTCTAGAGCCAGCCAACATATTGTTCACGACTAACAATGCCATGAAATAAAAAACAAAAAGGCATGATTTTTAGAAAGGGAATTTTACTAAAAATGTGGTTAAGTAGGAAAAAAACTGCCTGTCAACATTGTTAAATAATGTTTCATTAACTTCTCTGAAAAGTTTAATTATTTTATTCTGTGGTCTGTCAGTCAACTGTGTCCATTTAAAAAAAAATCTAGCTGGGTGTGTCATGCCAGTGACATGCCACGTTCTGCACATCAGTATATTGTATTTCAGCACAATATCTATAGCACACAAGCTGGTTAAATTATTAATAAATTATTTGATTAATTTTGCTCTTTTATGAGTCATTGGTAAATCAGCCCTGATTTCTATGGATATAAGTGTACACTAAGTAGCTTGGAAGACCAAGTGTCAGCCTACTGGTTGTTTGTGAACTGTTTAATATGCTTGTTAGTTACTTATGGTTAGTAGCCACTAAAATCTCAGTATTATTTCTGCTCCCTAACTAAATAAACTTTCAATATAGTAGGTTAGTAATGATCAAATACTGAATAAAAGATGAATAGTGTCTGATGAATACTTCCACTCGAACACAAATACTTTTGTTCAAGTGCGAATATAGAGATTCTCAAGAAGAACAGCCATTTGTATGAACAAAAACTTATTTGTACACACGTTTACTGAATAGGTCAGCTGGTGTGCTATCACCATACCATACAATATCAAAATCTTCTGTGGGTTTCATGATCCAGTCCATGTAAATGTTTGTCTGGATAGGCAACAGTTAATCAAAGAGATGGCCAAAAAGCAAGTGACTTATGGGTCAGACAGCTACTCTCAAAAGTCCCCACAATCGCAACTCTCCTGATTCTAATCTTTCTGCCAGCTGTTCTCTTTTTTTTAATCTGTGGACCATTATCTAACTGTTTCATTAGCTTCACTCACATAAAACAATCCCAAACGACTCTCTATCTCCAACACAGCTATCATGAAAGAAACAAAGGGACCCCTGCAGAGCTCATTAAAAGATTCCTGGTTATGAAGGGAGGGAAAGCCAAAACCACCAGAATAACCAACAGATGTAAGAGAAGGCTGGGTATCTTTTACATCCTCTTCCTTGCGGTCCAGTCCAGTGAAGCTCACATTCACGGAAATTTGAGGACCTTCACCAATATCACTTCCAACCAGGAATGTTACTTTCTGTTTATAGTCTAGATGACAGACAAGAAGAATAAAGTGTAACTTAAGTTTTACTTTTTATGCAACTATCTGTTGTCTTTGTAATTTAGGTTGTGGTCATGCAAAGAGAAGTCAGAGCATAAAACAGTCTGTGATACTCAATGGCTTTAAACAAGTGTGTTTTACTTAAATGCTTTAAAAAGGGTGTACAGAGTATTATATATTTTGTGTGGAAATTCATCCATTGTGTGAAGGACTAAGGCCAGGACTTCTGCACCATAAGGACTGCACTGATGGGCTCAGCTGGCGGCGAGGACAATAGGGGTGTCTTATTCACTGGAGAAATGATTTCCATCCTGCCAGCATAAATCCCAACAGAGACGACCACAATAGGAGTGGAACAGGTACATGCTAAGTAGGGACTTCAACTCCATCTTTACACAGATCCAATATCATACACAGCTGGTGTGGAAGGGCTGCTACCACTTTTCCCATCTATAATAAGGTGCCCCACTCTCCTTAAACTCATAGCAGGGGGGATGCACAGCATCCTTGCCCCTGGCCCTGGTTGGGGATGTGGATTTCAGATCCCAGCGCTTTGCACTCAACCTGCATAGAACTCAAATATTTGGATTCCATGTGGGTGGAATAGATATCAGTCAGACTGAATACTCTATTTTAACAGTCAACTTGAAAAACTGTTGGTCTGGAATAGTTATTTTAAAAAGCATGGAAGTGCTTTATTTTACTAATGTGATGTTTCAATAATAGGGCAGGGCAGGAAGTAGATCAGCCTCATCGTGGTCTATTTAATTTTTTTTTAAGTCTGTTTCTGCAAAACTCTGCTGATGCCATAGGGGAAGGAGTCCCTTCTGACACACAAACAACATGATTTCTTTAAACTCTCATGGCTGTGTATGGACAGATGAAATCCAGGTTCAAATCTTGGCAGCAACAGTATGTGTCACAAACAGAGATGAGTGGGGTGTTGTTTGGCTGTGATAGGAACTAACTGGAAATTTTCTGTCTGATGTGCATCTGAAAGGTTCCAATCAGTGTGAATTAATAAATAACTCACCCAGCTTAATTACAATTACTTCAACTAAAGCAGTTCAGCTGTGGCAGATTTTCATTTAACCACAGTTGGTCTAAATACAAAAGGCACCCTGGGCTTTATTTTTTTAATCTATTTCATCAAATTCCTGATGTATTTGACCCACTAATATTAGTATTTTCCACTGGAATATTTTTACCTATTTATCCTAAAGCTCAGACCTGGATATTTTGAAATTACATGATAAATTCTTGCATCTCTATCACTCTGTGTCCTTCCTTAACACCTCACTAGATTGCCTCATAGTTTCTTCTGGCCTTAAAAGTCTACATTAAATTAGTGGAAAGCAATGCAAAACTGATGCCTAGCACAGGGGTAGGCAAGCTATGGCATGCATGCCAAAGGCGGCAAACGAGCTGATTTTCAGTGGCACTCACATTGCCCGGATCCTGGACACTGGTCCAGGGGCTCTGCATTTTAATTCAATTTTAAATGAAGCTTCTTAAACATTTTAAAAACCTTATTTACTTTACATACAACAACAGTTTAGTTATATATTACAGACTTAGAGAAAGAGACTTTCTAAAAATGTTAAAATGTATTAGTGGCACGTGAAACTTTAAATTAAAGTGAATAAATGAAGACTCAGCACAGCACTTCTGAAAGGTTGCCAACCCCTGGCACATGGGGATTGGAAATAGTGAGGAAAATTGGGGCTCCACTGTAAACCAATATTTACCACAGGGTTTTTTTCTCTCTCTCTCTTTTTTTGGGGGGGGATGAGAAGTTTTTTTAAAAATCAGCTAAAGCTGAAAAGATCAAGTTTCAAACATTGCTAATGGAATTCTCTGTCAATTTCTAGGTCTTCTGTTTTTGCCAGACCATATTCCTACATTACATGTTTGAGTTTTTATAATTTTTCCTACTAAGTTATTTAACTGTCCAGTATGGAAGCATTCCATCTTTTTTTATTTTAAGCCCAATTACAGTACTCAGATCATCTAAAGTAAATAGATATTTGAATTAATTTTATTTTTTAAATGAAACTCCTATCAAATCAGCTATAGCCACATCAGGAATAACCAACAATAATAGAAAGCCTAATAATTTGTGTAGAACAATTTCTGTTTAAAATCAAACTTTTCCTCCTTTTCACTTTGTAATAAAGTGCTCTCTTCATTACTGTAATTTATCAAAATTTACCAACATTTATTTATAAAAACAAATTTATAGAAACTGTATACATAATTACAACATCAGATTGCAGTTTCCCACTTAATTTTTGGTGCATCTCTCGCTTTCACTGATGTTTATTTCTCATTTAATGGGCAGTAGTTTTGATATGCCATATCTTGGCAACTACCTGGTATCCTTGTCCCCTAGTAATGATGTTACAAGTAATGCAAGTGAAAGATATTACTGTCGAAAAGCATTGCTCCTGTTCTGAACCTATTTACACATTTTCTTATTCCATGCCAATAGCTTAGCAGTGGAGCTGAATATTTTTTCCTCACTTTGTATTCTTTTACAAGTATATAACTGTATGCCATACAGTTAGCTGAAGAGGGTTAGGAAAGGTCTTTCTGCAGCTACTTCCTAAAGTCAAATATAAAATATGTAGGAGTAAATCCTAAGCATTTCTATCATCTCGAGTATCACTTTATATTATTTTTCACTTGTTTGTGCTTATTAATCCTGTCTGCTTTAAAGACAAGCTTGCATTGATAGCAGCAAACCACTGACAAGAAAGTCTAGCTAAATTAGAAGATTTGTGATAACTGTGAACAACAGATCATAAAAAATGGTATCAGTGTTAAATCTTGGATGAAATCTTGGTCCCTCTGTAGCCAGGATTTCACCACTTGAATTGAACAGGTAAACATGCCTTCATATTGTGCCATATATTGACCCTTTTAAAAGCATACAACAGGGGTCAGCAACCTTTCAGAAGTGGTGTGCTGAGTCTTCATTTATTCACTCTGATTTAAGGTCTCACGTGCCAGTAATACATTTTATTGTTTTTAGAAGGTCTCTTTCTATAAGTCTCTAATATATAACTAAGCTATCGTTGTATGTAAAGTAAATAAGGATTTTAAAACATTTAAGAAGCTTCATTTAAAATTAAATTAAAATGCAGAGCCCTCCGGACTGGTGGCCAGGCCCCGGGCAGTGTGAGTGCCACTGAAAATCAGCTCGCGTGCTGCCTTTGGCACGTGTGCCATAGGTTGCCTACCCCTGGCATATAATGTAGTGTTAGAGCAGGGGTAGGCAACCTATGGCACGCGTGCCGAATGTGGCACATGAGCTAATTTTTAGTGGCACTCACACTGCCTGGGTCCTGGCCACTGGTCCGGGGGGCTCTGTATTTTAATTTAATTTTAAATGAAGCTTCTTAAACATTTTGAAACCTTATTTACTTTACATACAACAATAGTTTAGTTATATATTATAGACTTATAGAAAGAGACCTTCTAAAAATGTTACAATGTATTACTGGCACACAAAACCTTAAATTAGAGTGAATAAATGAGGACTTGGCACACCACTTCTGAAAGGTTGCCGACCCCGTGCTAGAGTTTTGTTAGTATAAAGAGAATTACAAGTATTTCCTTTTACAGCCATCTTTATTATTAAGTTCTCTCATCATTGGCAGCGTGACTATCTGGTATGTAAGTCTTTAATGAACTAAACACAAGGGCAACCTATTTAGAAAACCAAAATATTTACCTAGTTGAGTCATGTCCTTTTTACAATTTCCTATATATGCCTCTCAGTGCATATTGTATAAATAGAGCAGTTAACAAAAATGTTGATTTTTTTGTGGCTATATACCAGTGAATGGAGAAAGAATGGCTGAGAATTTCCACGGCAAAGTTATATAGAATTGAGGGAAATCAATTTGAAGAAATTTAAATTGGTAACTTGTAGAAATAAAAAAACAAAAAATAAATTCTGATTTTATATTATATATTAATACACACAAAAACTGTTAAGATAACATTATTAAGATCGAAACATCAAGCACTCAAAAGTTAGGATACAAAGGTTTACCACCCAGCCAAATTTCAAATCCCTGCTAAAATGCATGGTGGCACTAGAGCTTTTCGAAGAAAAGAACACCAGAATTTAACATTGAGCAAAGCATATTTTTCACAAGCCTTGTTCTAAGAAACACCTGAACCATGTTGGCTGAAGTTTAAAAATAAAAATTCATCGAGGCAGACATCCAGCAATGACAATTTCAACCCAATAGTTACAGTTTTGCAAAGTTATAATCAACTGTAAACAGGGTTTATAATGGGAAGTGTCAGGAAACCTTAACAGTAGGCAGTGCTATCAGCACCAGCTATAACATTGAGGTAGGGCAAGAAAAAGCTGTAGATAACACAGGAGAAGAGATTAGTAGGGGAAAGAAATGGGGTTTGAGGAAGAATCTGAGGGAAAGTGGATGTTAGTACTCGAAGAGAGAAGTTATTCCAGGCACCAGCAGAAGCAGGGGAAAAGATACAGATTCAAGTTGCCTATTGGCTGTAATAATATCATAGTGAGATGCTGCTGGCAACAACGCAATTGGTAAAAACATTCAATTTATCGTCTCTCCTTGACACACAGCTCCACAACACGATTGCAAAGGTTTTGTTCCCCTAGTCAAATGATGGAGGTGACAAAGAGACTCCATTTATTAGATTCAAAGAGGTCAATGCAGGGTGCCTGGTGAGTTTGTATATAGGCAGGTATACTTTAAGGTGCTGGAGATTCTCTTGCCATTATATTTAGAGTAGCAAAATATTTCATGTTAGGATTGTTATTTTAAAAAACCAAAAACTTACATTAACATAATTTTTTCCTTAATTTGTTTTTAGGCACCTGTTAACTTGTGAAACTGACCTGATATGCCTTAATAGCATTTTTCTGTCACAAACATTTCTAAGGGAACTAGATAATATGCATTCAGTATGGCAAAATGCCTATATTTTATCAGACTAGATGCCAACTGATAGTTACTAGAGATCTACAGATAATTTTAGCTTTAATATAGTCAAGCTATAAATTAAAGAGGATACAATATAATGTGCATTGTGAATCACTTCACTCTGAGCAGGTTTTAATTAGGGATATAAGAAATTATTTGAATAGGAGGATAATTTTGCACTTTCATTCCAGCTTTGTTCAATTACTCATCTAGGTAGTATTAGTAGATCATCACTGAAATTGATCTTCAAAGCAACAGTCTCTAAGGTGCCACAAGTACTCCTGTTCTTTTTGTGGATACAGACTAATATGACTGCTACTCTGAAACCAGTCTTAATCCAGCGAAAAGCAGGCTTCGGTGTCTGCTCTCTGAAAAATTCAGACAGGTTTCAATTAGAAGGAATACAAAAGAGTTGTCTAAGATTAAAAGTCTAGCAGATAGACAGGCTAATGATGGGCATTTCATTAGCATGGCAACAGCTCTTTATTCTTGCTTTAAACTTTAGTAAAGAATTTTTTCTTCTGTGTTAAAAGGCTTCTAATACCCATTTAATTGACTGGTAAATAAATTGCAGGAATTGTCATGAAATGCAGTACTCAGTATATGGATCCTCATAGGGGCCTACAGGGCTAATTTGACTAGACATATAAAATCACAAATGATACAATCCTATTTGCATATGCTGCTGTTGATTATAGGTGGCATTTAAATTTTTGCCTAACTCTATTCAGAGATAAACAGGTTTCTCTTGAAGAGCTTCTTTTCATATTTATTATTACTGGCTAAAACTATATTTTAATCATTACAAACAAAAGTATTTGAAATACTTTTTTGTTCTTTAGATAAAGAAATATTTCAACAAAGCTCTAGGAAATGTTTGCAATGAAGTCTTATACAAAACATCTGAGTTTACTAAAAGATGTTTTCTAACTTAAAAATTAAGGTATGCTAAACAAAAAATGAAATAAAAAGCTACTTAAATTCATAAGAAGTGGTATGAGTTACAGCTTTCCTAAGTGCTGTGTTTAAAGTAAAATTGGAATATAGAAGGCTGGTCAGGTAAACTCTGTATGCTTCCGAAACCTGGTGCAAATAAACCAGCTGCTGTATAATGAGACTGAATTGTCATCTTCTGTGGACTATAGAATATCACTTTCAGCCTTCTAGTCTCTCCACCTTCTCCAAAAATCCTTATGCTACAATACATAGCTGCTATAATCTTAAATTTCTGATGGTCCTACTCAGTGTGCCCTACTGTCACAAGGGAATGGACTCTCCAGTGAGGATTGCCAGTACTGGTAATGAAGTTACTAATAGCAATGGAGAGCTTTTGTAACCCTAGGTACTATGCAGGCTTCACTCACAGGAGGAAACCATCCATCTCCAAAAACACTAATGTCTGGGATTCTACTCTTTCACATCATTCTGCTTCTCAAAAAAGTCAACTTCATGGTGTCATAAACAGATAGCTAAGGGTTAATGTCTCTTTCACCTGAAGCACCTGACCAGAGGACCAATCAGGAAACCGGATTTTTTCAACTTTGGGTGGAGGGAATTGTGTGTCTGAGTCTTTTGTCTGCCTGCCTGCTTTCTCTGAGCTTTGGAGAAGTAGTTCTACTTTCTAATCTTCTGTTTCTAAGTGTAAGGACAAAGAGATCAGATAGTAAGTTCTATGGTTTCTTTTCTTTGGTATTTGCATGAATATAAGTGCTGGAGTGCTTTGATTTGTATTCTTTTTGAATAAGGCTGTTTATTCAATATTCTTTTAAGCAATCGACCCTGTATTGTATCATCTAAATACAGAGAGAACATTTGTATGTATTTTTCTTTCTTTTTATATAAAGCTTTCTTTTAAGACCTGTTGGAGTTTTCTTTACTTCAGGGAAATTGAGTCTGTACTCACCAGGGAATTGGTGGGAGGAAGAAATCAAGGGGAGATCTGTGTGTTGGATTGCTAGCCTGACTTTGCATTCCCTCTGGGGGAATAGGAAAGTACTTTTTGTTTTCAGGATTGGGAACAGAGAGGGGGAGTTATCATAACCTTAGTCCCAGATCTGGACCTTAGCGTCCAAAATATGGGGGTTAGCATGAAAACCTCCAAGCTTAGCTACCAGCTTGGACCTGGTACTTGCTGCCACCACCCAAAAAATTAGAGTGTTTTGGGGCACTCTGGTCCCCCTGAAAAACCTTCCCTGGGGACCCCAAGACCCAAATCCCTTGAGTCTCACAACAAAGGGAAATAATCCTTTTTCCCTTCCCCCCTCCAGGTGCTCCTGGAGAGATACACAGACACAAGCTCTGTGAAACTACACAGAGTGATCCCCCTCTCTGTTCCCAATCCTGGAAACAAAAAAGAACTTTCCTATTCCCCCAGAGGGAATGCAAAATTAGGCTAGCAAATCCAACCCACACACAGATCTCCCCTGATTTCTTCCTCCCACCAATTCCCTGTGAGTACAGACTCAATTTCCCTGAAGTAAAGAAAAACTCCAACAGGTCTTAAAAGAAAGCTTTATATAAAAAAGAAAGAAAAAATACAAATGTTCTCTCTGTATTAGATGATACAATACAGGGTCGATTGCTTAAAAGAATATTGAATAAACAGCCTTATTCAAAAAGAATACAAATCAAAGCACTCCAGCACTTATATTCATGCAAATACCAAAGAAAAGAAACCATAGAACTTACTATCTGATCTCTTTGTCCTTACACTTAGAAACAGAAGACTAGAAAGTAGAACTACTTCTCCAAAGCTCAGAGAAAGCAGGAAAAACTGACAAAAGACAAAAGACACTCAATTCCCTCCACCCAAAGTTGAAAAAATCCGGTTTCCTGATTGGTCCTCTGGTCAGGTGCTTCAGGTGAAAGAGACATTAACCCTTAGCTATCTGTTTATGACACGCCCCCCAAATTGCAGACAGTGGGGAAGCTCACTGGCGGCGATTTCCTTCTAGAACTTTAAAATAAACAGATTAATACAACACATGCACCTTTACATATACCCCTAAGTAGATAACTAACAGACTTTTACATTTTAAGAACACTTTTTAACTACTGAATTCTGGGAAACTCTCACGGGAGAGTGCATCAGCTACTTTGTTAGAAGCTCCTGTGATGTGCTGAATTTCAAAATCAAAATCTTGGAGAGCTAAACTCCAACGAAGAAGTTTCTTGTTGTTCCCCTTGGCAGTATGAAGCCACTTTAGTGCAGCATGGTCAGTTTGTAGTTGGAACCGCCGTCCCCAAACATATGGGCGTAGCTTTTCCAGGGCGTACACAATGGCATAGCATTCCTTTTCACTGACTGACCAGTGACTTTCCCTCTCAGACAGTTTCTTGCTGAGAAACACGACAGGATGGAAGTTGTGATCTGTTGCTTCCTGCATGAGCACTGCTCCTATACCACGCTTAGATGCATCTGTTGTTACTAGGAATGGCTTGTCAAAGTCCGGGGCCCTGAGCACAGGGTCAGACATGAGCATCGCCTTAAGCTGGGTAAAGGCCTTTTGACACTCATCAGTCCACTTAACTGCATTTGGCTGGGTTTTTTTGGTCAGGTCGGTCAGTGGGGCAGCGATTTGGCTGTAGTGTGGTACAAATCGCCTGTAGTATCCGGCCAAGCCTAAGAAGGATTGGACCTGCTTTTTTGACTTTGGGACAGGCCACTTTTGGATAGCATCCACCTTGGCCTGTAGGGGGTTTATGGTTCCTCGACCCACCTGGTGCCCCAGGTAAGTCACTCTGTTTTGGCCTATTTGACACTTTTTGGCCTTAACAGTTAGTCCGGCCTGCCTGATGCGCTTAAAGACCTTTTCCAGGTGTAGTAGGTGTTCGGGCCAGGAGTCTGAAAAAATGGCCACATCATCGAGGTAGGCAACTGCAAATTCTCCCAGTCCAGCTAGTAGACCATCTACCAGCCTCTGGAAGGTGGCGGGTGCATTTCGAAGGCCGAAAGGAAGGACATTGAATTCATACACCCCCGCATGGGTGACGAATGCTGACCTCTCCTTGGCAGGTTCATCTAGCGGTACTTGCCAGTACCCCTTGGTTAAGTCTATTGTAGAGATGAACTGGGCACGTCCCAACTTTTCCAATAGCTCATCGGTACGTGGCATTGGATAGTTGTCCGGACGAGTTACAGCATTTAGCTTACGGTAGTCCACGCAAAAGCGTATTTCCCCATCGGGTTTGGGTACCAGAACCACTGGAGATGCCCATGCACTGGTAGATGAGCGGATTATACCCATCTGTAGCATGTTCTGGATCTCCCGTTCTATAGCAGCTTGGGCATGAGGAGACACTCGGTAGGGTGGGGTTCTGATTGGGTGAGCATTACCTGTATCAATGGAGTGGTATGCCCGTTTAGTCCGTCCTGGGGTGGCTGAGAACAATGGGGCGAAGCTAGTGCACAGCTCCTTGATTTGTTGCCGCTGCAGACGTTTTAGGGTGGTTGAGAGGTTCACCTCTTCCACGCCACCGTCTTTTTTCCCGTCGTAGTAGACACCGTCAGGCCACTCAGCATCATCTCCCTGGACTGTAAACTGACAAACCTGTAAGTCTCTGGAATAGAAAGGCTTGAGAGAATTAACATGGTACACTTTAGGCTTTAGTGAGGAATTGGGAAATGCTATGAGGTAGTTTACAGCTCCCAGGCGCTCTTGGACCGTGAATGGCCCTTCCCATGATGCTTCCATCTTATGGGCCTGTTGCGCCTTCAAGACCATAACCTGGTCTCCTACCTTGAAGGACCGATCTCTGGCATGTCTGTCATACCAGGCCTTTTGCTCTTCTTGAGCATCCTCTAGGTTCTCTCTAGCAAGGGCTAAAGAGTGTCGGAGGGTGCTTTGTAGGTTGCTTACAAAGTCCAGAATGTTAGTTCCTGGAGAAGGCGTAAACCCCTCCCATTGCTGCTTCACCAACTGTAATGGCCCCTTAACCTCGTGACCATACACCAGTTCAAATGGTGAAAACCCTAAACTGGGATGTGGTACAGCCCTGTAGGCAAACAGCAACTGCTGCAACACTAGGTCCCAATTATTGGAGAATTTGTTGATGAATTTTCGTATCATGGCCCCCAAAGTTCCATTGAACCTTTCCACCAGGCCATTGGTTTGATGGTGGTACGGGGTGGCAACCAAGTGATTCACCCCATGAGTTTCCCACAGTTTTTCCATGGTCCCTGCCAGGAAATTAGACCCTGAATCTGTAAGGATGTCGGAGGGCCAACCTACCCTGGCAAAGATGTCTGTTAGGGCCAGGCACACAGTGTTAGCCCTGGTGTTGCCTAGAGCTACTGCTTCTGGCCATCGGGTAGCAAAGTCCACTAAAGTCAGTACGTACTGCTTTCCTCTGGGCGTCTTTTTTGGGAAAGGGCCCAGAATATCCACAGCTACTCGCTGAAATGGGACCTCAATTATGGGGAGTGGCTGGAGAGGGGCCTTGACCTGGTCTTGAGGCTTTCCCACTCTTTGGCATACCTCACAAGACCGGACATACTTGGCAACGTCCTTGCCCATCCCCTCCCAGTGGAAGGACTTCCCCAACCGGTCCTTGGTTCTGTTCACCCCAGCATGGCCACTGGGATGATCATGGGCTAAGCTTAAGAGCTTCCCCCGGTACTTAGTTGGAACCACCAACTGTTTTTGCGGCTGCCATTCTTCCCGGTGTCCACCAGAAAGAATTTCCTTGTATAAAAGTCCTTGGTTTATAACAAACCGGGATCGATTAGAAGAGCTGAGAGGCGGTGGGGTGCTCCGTGCCGCCGCCCAAGCTTTCTGAAGGCTGTCATCCGCTTCCTGCTCAGCCTGGAACTGTTCCCTTGAGGCTGGGGTCACCAGTTCTTCCTCAGACTGTGGACTTGGGCTTGGTCCCTCTGGAAGCGATGTAGGTGATGGGGTTGTTTCCGTTGCTGGTGAACTGCTCTCCGCTGGTGCACCTGAGGGTATTTCAGGCTCTGGCTGAGCCTTTTGGGTATGGCTGTCTGTTGCTTCTGCCAGTTTTGGCTCGCTGGCGCCCTCTGGCGTTGAGTTTGAAGATGGGGTTGCAATGGCTGGTGCTGGTTGCTGTTCCAGTTCCGGGCCTGGGACTGGAGGTGCTGTGGCTGTTTCAGTGGTTGGCATGGAATCCGGGTCCACTACCTCTGTTTGGGTCTCGGGTAACACAGACGGGGCCTCTGTGGACGGCTCAGGAACAGGAATGGGTCTGGAAGCTTGCCTGGTTTGGCTACGTGTAACCATTCCCACTCTCTTGGCCCGCCTCACCTGGTTGGCCAAGTCTTCCCCCAGTAGCATGGGGATAGGATAATTGTCATAGACTGCAAAAGTCCACATTCCTGACCAGCCTTTGTACTGGACAGGCAGTTGAGCTGTAGGCAAGTCTACAGCTTGTGACATGAAGGGGTAAATTGTAACTTTGGCCTTTGGGTTGATGAATTTGGGGTCAACGAAGGATTGGTGGATAGCTGACACTTGTGCCCCCGTGTCTCTCCACGCAGTAACCTTCTTTCCGCCCACTCTCAAATTTTCCCTTCGCTCCAAGGGTATTTGAGAGGCATCCGGGCCTGGGGATCTTTGGGGTGATGGTGGTGTAATGAATTGCACTCGCATGGTGTTTTTGGGACAGTTGGCCTTGATATGTCCCAGTTCATTACACTTAAAGCATCTTCCATCTGATGGGTCACTGGGCCGAGGTGAGTTACTGGAGACTGGTGAGGTTGAAGGGTAGGGTATCTGTGGCTTTACTTGGGTGGTATGTGGGGTCTTTGGCTGTCCTCGGTTGTAGGGTTTATGGTCTGTGTGCCCCCTGGGGTAATCGTTCCCCTTGACAGTAGCTTTCTTGCTTTCTGCCAGTTCCATCCATTTGGCTCCAATCTCCCCCGCCTCAGCGATATCTTTGGGATTTCCATCTTGTATGTACCGTGTGATGTCTTCAGGAACACCATCCAAGAACTGCTCCATTTGTATGAGGAGGTTCAGTTTTTCCAAGGTTTGAATGTTGTTTCCTGTTAGCCAGGCCTCATAGTTTTTTGCAATGTAGTAGGCGTGTTTGGGAAATGACACCTCGGGTTTCCACTTTTGGGTTCTGAAGCGCCGACGGGCATGATCTGGGGTTATCCCCATTCGGTATCTGGCCTTGGTTTGAAAAAGTTTATAGTCATTCATTTGCAGCTTAGGCATTTCAGCTGCCACCTCTGCTAAAGGTCCACTGAGCTGTGACCTCAATTCTACCATGTACTGGTCTTCGGGGATGTTGTACCCAAGACAGGCTCTTTCAAAATTTTCCAAGAAGGCCTCGGTGTCATCACCTGCCTTGTAGGTGGGAAATTTCCTGTGCTGTGGAGCAATATTTGGCGCCGGGTTGTTAGGGTTGGCTGGAGTCTGTTGCTTAGCCTTTTCTAATTCCATGGCCTGTTGGTGGGCTTCCCTCTGGAGTTCTATCTGTCTTCTGTGGGCTGCCTCTTCTTCTTCTTGCTTCCTTCTGTGGGCCAACTCTTCTTCTGCTTGCTTCCTTCTGTGGGCCACCTCTTCTTCTTCTATTTTTCTTTTGTGTGCTGCCTCTTTGATTTGTTCTTCTCTTTCTTTCATCTCCATTTGTCGCCTGTGTTCAGCTTCTTTGAATTGCTCTTCGGCCTTAATTTTTGCCTTAGAAGTCATGGTTCCTGTTTTCTTGTGTTGGGGTGCCCTCCGGTGTTTATCTTCTGAACTGCAGGTTCTCTGTTGCCTCCTGAAGTCTGCCTAGCAACAGTGCCTTTAGCTAATCTTCAATGTTAAGTAAACCTGAAAAACCACTTTATTTGCATGCCTATAGTGCTGGACTTGCCTCCTAATGGGAGGGCTATTGCATGACAAAAGACCCTCAACAGTCTCTTAATGGCTTCTCGCTTAACATGCAAGCCACAAACTGCCAGAGAGAGCAGAAAAAAAAATTCTCTCTGGTTCCCTTTTAAAACCAACTGTTTCTCTCTCTGCTAAAAAGCCCTTAGCAGAGAAAAGAAAAATATAATATTCCTACTGGCTTCTTGATTCTGTCTATATCCCACCACTGCTACACCATATCATAACCTTAGTCCCAGATCTGGACCTTAGCGTCCAAAATATGGGGGTTAGCATGAAAACCTCCAAGCTTAGCTACCAGCTTGGACCTGGTACTTGCTGCCACCACCCAAAAAATTAGAGTGTTTTGGGGCACTCTGGTCCCCCTGAAAAACCTTCCCTGGGGACCCCAAGACCCAAATCCCTTGAGTCTCACAACAAAGGGAAATAATCCTTTTTCCCTTCCCCCCTCCAGGTGCTCCTGGAGAGATACACAGACACAAGCTCTGTGAAACTACACAGAGTGATCCCCCTCTCTGTTCCCAATCCTGGAAACAAAAAAGAACTTTCCTATTCCCCCAGAGGGAATGCAAAATTAGGCTAGCAAATCCAACCCACACACAGATCTCCCCTGATTTCTTCCTCCCACCAATTCCCTGTGAGTACAGACTCAATTTCCCTGAAGTAAAGAAAAACTCCAACAGGTCTTAAAAGAAAGCTTTATATAAAAAAGAAAGAAAAAATACAAATGTTCTCTCTGTATTAGATGATACAATACAGGGTCGATTGCTTAAAAGAATATTGAATAAACAGCCTTATTCAAAAAGAATACAAATCAAAGCACTCCAGCACTTATATTCATGCAAATACCAAAGAAAAGAAACCATAGAACTTACTATCTGATCTCTTTGTCCTTACACTTAGAAACAGAAGACTAGAAAGTAGAACTACTTCTCCAAAGCTCAGAGAAAGCAGGAAAAACTGACAAAAGACAAAAGACACTCAATTCCCTCCACCCAAAGTTGAAAAAATCCGGTTTCCTGATTGGTCCTCTGGTCAGGTGCTTCAGGTGAAAGAGACATTAACCCTTAGCTATCTGTTTATGACAGGAGTCTCTCTGTGTAGTTTCACAGAGCTTGTGTCTGTGTATCTCTCCAGGAGCACCTGGAGGGGGGAAGGGAAAAAGGATTATTTCCCTTTGTTGTGAGACTCAAGGGATTTGGGTCTTGGGGTCCCCAGGGAAGGTTTTTCAGAGGGACCAGAGTGCCCCAAAACACTCTAATTTTTTGGGTGGTGGCAGCAGGTACCAGGTCCAAGCTGGTAACTAAGCTTGGAGGTTTTTCATGCTAACCCCCATATTTTGGACGCTAAGGTCCAAATCTGGGACTAAGGTTATGATACATGGTGACCCATCCTCCTGTCCAATTAAGCCTGCATGTGTCTCCCTCAGAAGCCTATTTTGAGATGTATTAAGATATTTCCTCCAGGGTCCGTAATCTCCCCCAAATAAATTGAAGAAAAAACAAATTACTGCTGATAATTTATAAGCATAAAAACAAGATAAACTCATCAGATAAATTATGTGCTATTAAGTACGCTGATATCTACTAGTAGTATACCCATTTACAGTTTTCCTGAAAGCTTAAATCCATCCCATATGAGCAAAATCTGGATGTTTACAACAGCCAACAGATAGAGCTGGCTGAGGCTTTTGAATTTAGCTTTGCAAAACATTTATGATGAAAAATGTATAGTAAAATTTTTCCAGTACAAAATCGTACCCAACACTGCCACACCTATAAAAAATTGCAATTTCAACAACCCATGCAAGTTCCCAAAAAGAGAGAACTTCTCTCAGCAATCAGGCAGGGGAAGGCTGGAAGGAGCCATACCTTATGTCTATGTATGTTTAATATACTCAACTCCATAGTATCTAGGCTGAAAATTAAAATAGCAACAATTCCATGCAGAAGTGGCATATTCTGCATCTCTCTATTGTTTATAGAGGATTCCTTTTGCTGTATCTCGAGAGATGAGGGGGAGGGATAGTTCAGTGGTTTGAGCATTGGCCTGCTAAACCCAGGGTTGTGAGTTTAATTCTTGAGGGGGCCATTTGGGGAACTGGTGTAAAAATCTGAGGACTAGTCCTGCTTTGAGCAGGGGATTGGACTAGATGACCTCCTGAGGTCCCTTCCAACCCTAATATTCTATGGTTCTATGAATGTTCTGTAGCTGTCATTATCGAAGAAAGGATGAAGAGCAAATAGCAGACTTTTCATTGCATCTTAAATCCTGATTTTTGATAATAGGGAGTTTTGCAGCTCAGGGTTTAATACTGAGAATGCCCAGTTCCTGCACCCTGAGAATTTTACCCTGGCTTCCATCAGCCACAGAATCCTAACTAATTTCAGCTGTTGCTGCAGAAAGTGTGCTGATCTCCAAGGTAGACAGTTTCCATCCCATTGCAGACTCTGAAGATTAGCAACAGCAATCCTGAAGCAGATCAGAAATAGGATAGGAAGCCAGCAGAGTGCAGAGAACCAATGTGTTGTGCTCTCACTAGTTAATGTTTCCTAGTAGGCAGGCTACTGCACATTGGATCAATGGAAATGTCTATATTCCTTTCATAGTCAAACCATATGGAACATATTGTAGGAGCACATCCTGGAGATGAAGGTGGTCTGGGTCACTATGGCTAACTGTGCATCTGAAAGAAAAAGGTGCACTCTCCTAGCTAGCAGAAGATGGAAAAAGGTCTATTTGGCTGTCACTACTACTGTTTGGGTGTCTACTGTTTGATACAGAGACCTGTATTCAACCTTCATAATTGGAAAACATAGCAGTTGCATTTGATTTCCAAAATGTTCATTGTTGCAATTTCCCACCTACTCACACTGAAGGAATTGGCATCTAGGTTGCTGTAAGGGGAGAAGGCTTACCGAAGTATTATGGGAGCCGTTTTAAGAAAATGTGGAGTACATACATGCAGTATTTTTCTCTTTCTGTAACTTTTAATGCTCTCAAATTATCACAATGTGCTGATGTATTTCTTCAAATAAAACCCTTCAGAGAAAGGATCATAACATTTGTGCAGTTTTAGGAGAACTCTTCACCATGTAAAACCTTGCTCGAGAACCTATTTGGAAAGTTCTTGGCATATTTCCTCGATAAGGTGGAAGTGCTAGCCAATGGAATTAGACGTTCTTTTGTGAAAATAGAGTAGGCCTATTTGGGGGAGGCATTGGTTATACCTGACTGCCAGCCCAGCTCAATCCTGGTAAAGAGGCTCTCTCTGTGGTTACATGGGATATAAATACCTCCCCCACTGCCAGTCAGCAGAAAGGGCATTGCAGTGACCTAGTCCTGACCTGGCCTTAACTGTTTTCTGTCCATCACTAAACTTTTCCCCTTCTCCCCACCTGCTGCAGGGAAGCCCTTAAAGTGGCAACACTCCTTTTCTTCCAGTTAGCTAGACAAATACCCACTCATATAAAGGTTGCAATGGGCACAATCATGAAAATAGAGTAGGCCAGTTTGGGGGAGGCATTGGTTAATACATGGCTTGTACAGAAAGTGTGCTGCATTATTCCAGAAAATTCAGATTTGTGAAGGAAGGCTTGATTTGCTCAAGCAGGTTAAGATGGTGTCTTTTCATTAGACAACATACAGTTGGGCTTGCTTTTTGGTAAGGGCTAAAGTTTCATTGTATATTTATAATGTATTTATTTAAAGCTGCAGCTTCCTTTTGAAAAGGTTGTTATTTGCGGGCAAAGCAAGGAGGAACGGAGGAGGATGTGGCCACCAGCCATATTAAAATAACTTGTTGTTCACTGGTTACACTTACAGCTGGTGCCTTATTTAAATTGCTTTTTAATTATTTTAAATATAATGCTTCATGAAGATCTGAGCTGAAGCAGCACTAAAGAACACACTGCTATAGCAAATGATTTGTTTTACAGAGCTGGGAGAGATACACGCAGATAGCTTGTGGCTGGAGCATGAGTATCTGTAGCTTTCTGGAAATGAAACCTCAGGTATGCTATGGGTTTATATAAAACTAAATGCCAGAGAAAGCACAAATAAATTAAAAATCCCCAAAAGAAAAAGAGCAGGTTTTAAATGCTGCAAGTTGTTTTTGTCCAGCAAAGAAATAACATTTAAAAAAAAATTCCACATGCATTCTACTGGGAGAAGTAAAACACAGATGAGATTTTATCCCTGATTACTTGAATGCCACAGATTTTTTCATTGTATCAGTCTGAGTTCAGATCTAGAAATGGAACTGAGACTGTATTAGTATAAATGGCTGGTGAATTCTTTTTAGCAATGGACAAGGGATCAGTGGCCATGCTGATTTATCAGATTTGTCGGGAGCTTTTGACATTATTAACCCTTAGGTATTGTTGACTTATCCAGTGAATCTTGTCGGAGTTGTGGAAGTAGTGGATTCATTCTTCCCTTATACTCCCAAACAGTATTGCTCATTTCTCCAATAGCCCTCACATGGAATCCTACAGGATTTTGTAACCCTGCTATTCATTATTAAACCGACACAGTTGATTGTGAGATGCTTTGGACTGAGATTTCACCAAAATTGCCAGTAGAACTTCTTTTCACTGAATTCAGACTCCCACTGTCTGATAGAGAACGTGATCTGGAGGTAGACAAACTGGTTGCACATTAGCCTGGATGAGGCTTATTGGCCATGGGAAACTTCTAACGGACTTGGAGGAGGCACTATTTGCATCATTTTCCAGGGTTCACCATTGCAATGTGCTATAGTATAACACTATTCTTGCAATCTACCTAGACACTCCATATCAAGCAGAACTCACCTCCTTTGTGGGGCAAGCTGGCATGACAAATACTATCTGTGCTGAAGTCTCTGTATTGGTTTCCTTTCACTTTTGGATTGCAACTTCAGATGTCAATGGAGATCTTAAAAGACTAGAAGAGTGGTTATTCAAGAAGTTATCTGAACTTTGTACCCTAGCATGGCAGTAAAGATGGCTGAGTGGCTCTTGTTCTTGGTCCCTAAATTTGAAATCTCCACCACAGACAGCAGGGTTCTTATCTGAGGGCTCCATCTTTGGAATTCACTCTGCTTGGTAAAAGGCCCAAGGTTAGAGATCATCATGGCACATCACCAGGCCAATGGGCCAGATCCTCAGCAGGTGTAAATCAGCATAGCTACATTGACTTCAATGGAAGTATGTCAGCATACACTAGCTGAGGACATAGCCCCATTTTGTTCAGTGCTTTGTTGACTGATTTTGTTATGTTCCTAGTCTTACTTTTGAAAATTTGTGATTTATTCACTCTTGAAGGTGCCTACTTGCCACTACAATAAAGACCTACAGAAATTAGTACAATCAACACATAATGAAGGAGCAACTTCCCTGCCCCTTCCACCACCAAATTTCCAGATGCCAAATGAGCCATTTGGAAGGAATTTATTAGAACACTATTTGCTACAAGTGGGACAACAAATTTTAATCCCCACATGCTGGGGATGGCACTGGCCAGGCCTTTTGAAAGGTGAACTGTATGGAAAGCCACTTCTTAAAGTGTCCAGTGGAAGCATTATGTTCCAGGCACTGTAGACCAGGACAAGTGTATGCCACTGGGTCTCTCTTGAAGGCATCAAAACATGAGGCTGGGCATTTGGGGACAGCGTATGGTAGGGTGAATTGGAATTATGATAATTATGATAATCTAAACTTCTGGGACTTTTCCTGAATCTGGGCTGTGGATATAAAAAAGAATTTCAAACTCACCATGATTTTGAATGGGTTTCACACAATAGTAGGGACTAACTAGTCAGAAATCTTGGGTGACTGAAGGCATTTTGTACCTTTTTTACTTCCTCCCTCAATGCACCAAAATAAGCAGTTATGTATTAATCCATAAACAAAGTTACCGCATGATTATTAAATAATTGTTCAAAACTATAGTGAGTCAATTTGTCACGCTGTTTCATGTTTGGTCCTCTCTCTTGCTATCCCTTCTGTGCTGGAGTCTCTGGTGCAGATCTGATGTTCCTACATGGGCCGCCATTGCCTCCTCATGTTAAAAATGCATACTTGTAACAATTATGAAAATAATCTCTTAAGGGAATGAGAAAATATCTATTTTTTTCATGATTATGGCCATATTTGCATGTAAATCATTGGTTTTTCAGGTAACAATGATGATAAAATAGAATTCCTGGGGTCCTTCTCTCCCTCTGCAGGATCTGAGTAAATCTCATTGACTTCAAGTGAACACAGAGAGAGTAGCAAATGGGAAGTGCTCCAAGGGAGCTCTGAAAGGAGAGGTTGAAATATCTGAACTTTGAGAAGGGAAGTTACTCATATCCTCTGACTTTGTGTGTGAGTTGGAAGCATGGGAGGGCAGGCGGGGTGAAATAGGGTCCCCTGGTGTCACACTCTTGTGAGTGATAAACACGGGAACACTCCAAACTAAGTCCTGAATCATTAAACCCTCCTCACCACTAGGTGGCACACATGTACCCTTAATGTTCCTAATGGCTATTAACTAGTTCAACGGTTCTTTTCAATCAACTTAAAGAATTCAATACACTAAATAATTATTCCCTATCTCTCCTGGGAAAGTCATGTTTACCCTGATCCACAGCCTAGGTTACAATTACAATACTATTTTCAGATACAAGTAATTTGCTCTTTATGATAGTGCATTACAAGATATCCCCATTCCTGTTTACTAAAATCTTACAGAGATGTCTCTGTAAGGTAAGAATAGAATTCATATTAAACCAGATAAAAAGGCACTGCTGTACTCGGTGGAACCTAGATTTACAATATGCTTTTATAATAGCTGGATTTCACCAAAATCACGACAAGATTTTAAGGATGACATGGAAAAGATTTTGGGCAATAGACTGATGACAAAAGTTGGAAATAAATATGTAGAAACAGCATGATAATATGTAGCTGTTATATTTGCCTCCCCAAAACTTAAGCCAACAGATCATCCATCCAACAGTGTGCTAATATGGATAACATCTGTACTACTGCAACTTTTAATTCTCATGCTGCAATTTCTAGGAAGTATTCATGGGGGAAATGTGCAATATCATTCCTTACTATATTTTTCTTGGGATGCAGAAAAAGGTCTAGAGTGAATGCAATGTTTAGAACATACATTGTGGTTTGTCCATAACAGCCATTTAAATAAGAACCCTCTGGATTTTGTATGCAATTGTTCCTCATTTACAGTCTACAATACTAAAACATGATACACAGTCCATAATAGACACCATGCCTGCCACCCACACTAAGTAATACACTTCAGTATTTCAGATATCTAAAGGGAAGGATACTAAGCAGAGTATGTACCCATCAATCTGTGTAAAAGATTTGGAGGAGAAATGAGGTGTGTGGGTTTTTGTTCCTAAGGAAAAGGGAATACTGAACTAAATCAAAGAACAGAAACGCTTTAACTGACATGAAAAGTAATTTTATCCAGTGATCACAGAAATCTGTTTCTGGAAAGTAGGTACATACTTGGAGATTTAAAGCATAAACTATGTTTATAGCTCCCTCTGATGACCATTGGACACTACACAACACAAGTCTTCTTTTATTTTTGTTCATGCATTCAACTGACAGCTGACTGGTTAAATTCTAATTGCTTCCAAGTGAGGTCAGCAAAGGTATTTATCGAAAAGGACTGAACAACAGGCTCAAGACACACGCGCACGCACAAGCGCATACACACACCACCACTCTTGCGTGTTGATTTATGGAAACAATTATAATTCTGCTGAAGTCCTTCTGAGCTGAGAAAGTTTGTAGCTACAGTAGAGAGTCTCATGTTGCAAAAGGCAGACAACAGAAATGGAATACTTGTGTATCCAGCTGTTATCAACAGGAACAAGTAAGTTATCGGTCCTTTAAAAGAATGCTTTTGGCGTTCTAACCACTAATGACTTTTCCTATTCTCTTGATTGATGTAGGTTAGAAATAAGCTTCTTGACATTTTCTTTAAAAAAAATAATCTACAAGTAACTGAACTATGTATGTATAAAAATATAGTCCCATGAATATCTGGTTTGTCCTGACATTTAAACTAGAGAAGTACAGACAGCCCTTTAGGAAGAATGTGGCTAACTGTGAAGGTATAGGCATGAAGTAATGAAATGTAAGAGATGCAATAGCATTTTACCATGTATGAGTTTTGTAGCTCAGCTGAATCAACAGCTTATTTGAAAGACTTATTACTGAGCTACACAAGGAATTGTACATAGTTCAAATGTGTGCTGCTGTCAAGAGCTTGTTGTAAGATATATCTTGTGTGTGCACTCGTGTATGTTTTTTAAAGTATAAAGTTAGAAGATTTTTTGCTATGCTACGGTACTCACGCAGCATATATTATAGCCACATACATGTAACAATTGACCATAAAATTTATCCATGACACTTTTCTCATAGATCTTTTACTTTCAGTGCAAGCAGCAAATTCAAGTAGTACAGAAGGTCATGACAGCCAAGGTTATTATAACCTGTTTCTTTAAAGGATATCCTGACTGAAAAGATATTTAAGGAGCTATCCTGTTTCAACATCAGTAACTATTAAGGAGTAAGGATCAGAATTCTGGAAGAGGAAGCAATCTCAATTAAATCAATCTACAACTCGCTGTAAAGACAGAAGGCAGGTCAATGACCTAGGAGCAACGATCTACTTGAGATTTAATTTTCATTATGTTGTTCATGAACACCCAGAACACTGCACTATAATGCACAAATGGATACTGACATGGATCCTGCCAACTTTGCTCTACAGATCATATTTTTACATTATCTTTCTAGTGGGCACTATATCTTTAGCTTGCAATGACATGACTCCAGAGCAAATGGCTACAAATGTGAACTGTTCCAGCCCTGAGCGACATACCAGAAGCTATGATTATATGGAAGGGGGGGATGTAAGAGTGAGAAGACTTTTCTGCCGAACTCAGTGGTACATGAGGATTGATAAACGAGGCAAAATAAAAGGGACACGAGAAGCAAACAACAACTACAGTAAGTAATGTCTCTGCTTTTGAAATTTGTACTGAAAGATTTTAAAATTTATGCATTGTTGGCTTTTTATCCCTTCATTTATGATGCTTTTACAATAATTTTGTACAGCGCTATAACCATTCTATTAGACATGTTTCCCAATTAATCATACAGCAGGACATTTGGTATTGATTTTGAAATGCGTCACTTTAAATAATGCGTTACCAGTATGTTGTAGATCTAATGTATTAGTTACAGCTGGTAACTATTAGCAAACAGAAAGCCTATTTTAACAAGTGAATTAAGGTTGTACATCTGAAAATATACAACCACAAACTCTATACCCATAAAGTACTTATGAAACATTAAACCACATTTAGGTAGGATGCAAACAACCTACAAGCTCAGTATGTTTTACAATTAAAATATATTCAATATTAGAAAATTCAGAGGAAAGTATTACGAAAATTGTCTTGCAAAACCATTTGCACAATTTGCCAGGCTAGAAATAAAACCTATTATTGCTTCTACAGCTCATTATTTCTAGGATAATGAAAAAAATATTCTCTCTCACTTCCAAAAAGATCAATCACCCAGAGAGAGTGGACATGTAAAATTATACTAAATATATTTTTAGCATGGACTAAATGCATAATTTATTTAAGACAGAAGAAAATACAGAGAATTATGCATTGTAGCACTTAAAATGAGATAAGTACAAAATTATTATTGCTTTAAAGTGTCTGAGGTATATGTTGGTCTAGTGAACAGTGTTTATTAAACAACAAATTTCTGTCCTGTGATGCTTTTAAATGTTATTCTATTATTTTCCATATACTTTAGGAAGCATTATAGAACAGAAAAAAAAATCAGTGTGTGAGAGATGGTAATATTAGTAATTTTTCAGTTGAAAATTTACTTTTTTTTCCCCAAACAAATTCTTAATCTTTTCAAGTACTATGCTGCATCATATTTACTTCATGATTATAACTAGCATCAGGAGTCTTACATAACTCAAAGTTCTCTTCATAATTTTTAATGTTTCTTTTAAAATTTGTTTTTAATATCAGTCTCCTTTTTTTCTACACTCTATTACATCACATATAACCGTATGGCTTGGGAAATGTAAAACATCAGTTTATTGGCTATGGGCCAATTCCAGTGATTTTTTTTTAGTTGGTTCTTGCTCAGGCAACCTCTCATTGACTTCCAGTGGGACACTGCCAGAGTAAAGACCACAGAACTATATCTACAAGTGAAATCCTGGCTCCCTGACTTCAATCAGGCAATGATTTCATTGTAAATGTTCCTACATAAAAACAGTCTTGATTTTTTTTGCAACACTAATGCATACTACGATCATATTTTATCTGTTTATTACTGCTATACTGTCTCCCTAGATGAGTTTATAGCATCATGTTGCCAAATAATTATGAAAATTTGCTTGTCATTATACCATGCTCTTTAACCAATGTGTTGGTTCATAATTTAACATTATTCCAAATTCAAGTAAAGGCTCTTAATCTCTGATTCCATGTTTTTGCTGCATATTAATGATTTTAATAAGTGTTTATTTTAGGATTCAATTACTACTATCTAGGTTTTTAGTTAAATGTAGCATATTTGCCTCAAAGTTTGGTTTTTTTTGGCAACAAAATCCTCAATACTTTATCTACTAAATCAGGTATGTGATAAGGAGATGTCTCTGCTACATGTAATTTTATGCACAGAAAGGCGAGAGGTATTCCAGCATATTAAATGTAATCTGCTTGCTGTACTTCATCTACTGCACATACTAGGAAATAATTACTTTAGTATTTTTGTTGGATAAGCAAAATAGAGAAAACAATACACAGATAGAGGGCATGGGAGAAATCAGTTTAGCAATGGTAACAGGGTAGTATTTTCAGAGGACGTCCTGTGTATTATCAAATCGAAATATAAATCAGAAGAAACTCACTTTATTTCCTCTTGATTTAATTCAGATGCCTACACTTGAGGTTTTTTTTGTGGGGTTGGGGGCATACCCTTAGCGCAAATGAACATGAAAGAAATCTTTCTGAAGATGTGTTTATGGCCATATACTAAACACATTTCCAGTCTGTGTTCAGATAAGAAAAAGATTGGACTAATTTGCTCTCCCCAGCCAAATGTTATTTTTACAGCAGTAAACTCAAACACCTCTTATTTTTACCTAACTTGTCTTTAAAATTATATCTATTACCTAAATGGACAAATCCACGTGTGTAAACTTGAATCATCTCTGTTAGGTGACTCACTAGTTTGCAATGCTCAGTGCTGGAAGTGGTAAACCAGACCATTCATTTTCTCTGCATGGATGATACCCCTGAAGAGTTACATCAGAGTCAACCAGCTTCTTTGACTGTCAATGATTCAGCTGCTGCTCTGAAAAATATCTTCATATTCTATGCTGCCAGCCCCACTGTATAATCTGAGAACAATGCAAAAATATTTAGAGGATTCTCTACATTTGAAAGAGGAAAACCCAACTTTCTCCCATAAGAAATGAAAATGCTGATGTAAAAACACTGTGGTTTTCTGTATCCTGAACGTAGGAGAAAATCTAAGCTAGATCCTGTCATAAAGCCACAGATGTAGAAGAGGAACCCAGCACTCCTCTATCTGCTGGTTTATTATCAGAAGCATGTGATAAACTCAGATTCAAGTAGGGAAATCTCATTGTAAATATTTAAGTGTTAATGTATTGTAAGTGTTAATGAAAGATGCCAGATTGACAGTCTTGCAGACAGAAATCAACACTTTATCCATATACCATATATGTATTGTACAGCATGGACAATAGCCAAAGCTTCCTCACAACTAGAAATCTTTCAAGGATGACATACCATCATGTTGCATTGGCAACTTGAGGAGGGCGAAGTACATGGTGGTTTTCACATTAATCAAGATTATGGATCTGAGGAACCAAAGAATACAAATCAATGACCATGAGGAGTCAATACGTAATAAAAACAGGGTCAAATCTAATATGTAATTCTTTGCACATCAAACTTCTCCTAACATATAGAATGTGGTCACAATAATGTGGCCTTATGAAAAACAGAAAATAGAACACATTCATCAAGCAAACTGTGATGGACAATTGTATTAGTTGATTGTTGCTACATGATAACATATTCAAGCAACTCCTTAATATTAATCTTAAATTCATTTCTCATAATTCAAAGTTAATTTGTTACAAAGACTTATTGTAACAATTTAGCCAGCTTAGTTGAGTCCAAGAAATAGCACATCCCCAAAAATCTAACCTAATCTTCACACCTTCTGTGCTAGCAAAGCAAATTGCTGAATTCTGGGCCAGATCAATGATGACCCCCGTAGGCATAAGAAGAATGTTTATTGCACACACACATTTCAGTAAGGAGAATTTCAAATAAATATTTACAAATGAATAGCTACTGAAATATTGTGAATCATTTAGGGCTTTTTCCCCCTTGGAACAAGACCTTCTGTATCAAACATCTCTATATCTGGTGGCAGAGACCCATCTCTTGGCCATACAGTTGAAAACTACAAAGTAAATTTGGTCAGTCATAAGATAGTATACACCTCACCACTAGACAAAGGAAATCATTCCGCATCTGACAGAAATAACCCCACTCTTCAGGCTCAAAGTTGAAGTGCAGAGTAAGAGCCAAGAGCCTCTCACTCGAACATTAAAATAATCATCAAGAGACAGATGTGAGGCAGAAGCCTCAGCCCTTCCGCATATTTAATTTCAGTTTTGCTTTCAACACCCATTTACTGTACTTTGCCCAAGTTTGTTTCTCCTAGTCAACAGTGAAACATTTCTCTCAGTTAATTTCAGTGACAGACTGGCACATGAAATACAGACTGAGGAAGTATTCTTGTCTCAGTAATAGAATGAGACCAAGCAAGTGGAACAGAGAGGTGAGGATAGATCTCTTAGTGATCAATTGCTACTTTTTGAAATAAATTTAGCTTCCCCTTATTACTGCTTGATCTTCTAATCATATCAATTCTAATTATGGAAGTCTTTCAGATTTATTAGTTTTTGTGCAAAATTGAGTCAAAATAAGCTCTGTTTTTGACTTCCATCTGAAAGGATTTACAACTAGGACTGAATGACACTCTAGGAATTTACATGCTCTGTTGGTCTTGAAGTTTCATTCTAAGGACAAATGGCTTCTTAACTATTGCAAAAGCCTCCCTAGAATCTTGAGTCAACCATTTAAATAAGTGAGAGAGTTTTTAAGATGTGAATTTCCAGTATCAAGCCACCTCTCAAACCAGGAGGTACCTTCTCTCCCACCCCCATTCTGTTTTGGATGAGACCAAAATTCCTACAAGAAATGAGGTTCTAATGAGATCTTAGAACAAAAAAGCAGAAATGTCACACAAAAACTGAGCCTTATGAGACTTTTACTGTTTTGGACAAAATCTTATAAGAACATTAAACATTCAGCATCATTAATCAAACCTGAACTCTAGCCCATATTGAACCCCAAACCTGAAACCTCACTTCGTCCAACTCTAAACCCCACCACACTGAAAATTAACAAATTTAATCTAGAATGGACCAAACTGCTACATACTGTATACCCACATGCACAAAAAACCAACATGATTTCATTGTTAACACAAATGCCCTGCACCTTTAGGCAGGAGTGGGGTGTTTGGCTGGCTGGCCAAATGAAGTGAACAGTGCTTTATGGAGGAGATGAAAACTGCTGAAAAGGTCAGCATGGTCGCTGACTCATCCTCTAGGAATGCAGGGTTTAAAATGGGCAGCTCTGCACCTGAAGCCTCCCTTTTACACAGATCAGGCTGAAGCAGGACCCACCCTCCCTCCTCTTTAGGTGGTAAAATACCAGATTTGGTCAAGACCTGCTGTGGGCATTACGCTAGTCACCTCTTTTTTAGGGGAGCTGGGAAGAAATTTTTCCCTTACCACCATATTGGCTTGGGTACAGTTGGGGTTTTTTTTTGGCTTCCCCACAGCAGGTTCAGGAAGGGCTCTGTTCATCCATGGCTTGAAGGGTGGTAGGCTGTATGTCGCAATTCATTATTTAAGTGTAAGGCAGAGGTCCAGTGCAGGTGCTCCATAGGAAAAGTGTACAGTGACCAGACAAATGGCTTGAAAAAGGATTTAAAAAGACATGTTTGCTAAAGAAACGAATGGGGGTGGTTGGGGAGTTCTATGATTGGTACGGTAAGGAGCCAACCCCCCATTTTTATAGCCCGCCTTAACCTTCCTACGAGGGGTGGTGGATGGTGAGGTTCCAGCAATGGATTTGCTGGAGGACCTGGATGGAAAAAAAGGGGGGAGCTGGTAAAAAGCCCTCACTTAATTACAGAACAAACACGGTGTTACCTGCACTGTACACTTTTATCTGCTGGGTAGTCCCAGATATCTAATAATAAAGTTGAGGCCTGATTAAACCCATGTCAAATGTCTCCTGTCCTTCTTTTGGTATAGCCGGACAATAGAATAGAACTATATAAACTGGATGTGGTATGCAATGCCAAGAATGGAAACTCAGGTTTAATTGGGTCCCAGCAAATGTGATACAAAAGACACACAAGGCTGAACCATCTTGTAATATCTCCTGCTGATCTGTAGACATATCCTAGATTTAGTATAGAAAAGGCATAGATTATAATCCAAAGTATAAAAATAGAATGACTGTATCTAAGGAAACAACAACAACCAGAAAACACCATAATTGCCACGTCATTTTATCCTTAATCTAGATGAGATTTTGAACTACCTGTTCTCACTGGCAAATGCTTATTCACATAAATCATATTGAGCCAAACTGCTCACTATTTGAGTACGAGGTTAAGAGTTTGGCACTCCATCATATCCTGTCTCACCTCAAAACATACTTGAAAGTGGAGGAGATTTCACTAGGGAGAGTTTACAATCTCTCTTAGGGTGTGTTTACACTACGGGATTATTCCGATTGTACAGAAATCAATTTTCTGAAACAGATTGTATAAAGTCAAGTGCATGGGCCACACTAAGCATATTAATTGGCAGAGTGCGTCCATGTACCGAGGCTAGCATCGACTTCCGGAGCGTTGCACTGTGGGTAGCTATCCCATAGCTATCTCATAGTTCCCGCAGTCTCCCCTGCCCATTGGAATTCTGGATTGAGATCTCAATGCCTGATGGGGTCAAAAATTTGTCACGGGTGGTTATGGGTAAATATCATCAGTCTATCCTCCCTCCGTGAAAGCAACGGCAGACAATCATTTCACACCCTTTTCCCTGGATTGCCTGGGCAACCATGGAGCCCATTCAGCCTTTTTTCACTGTCGCCGTATGTCTACTGGATGCTGCTGACAGACACGGTACTGCAGTGCTACACAGCAGCATCCCTTTGCCTTTGCAAGTTAGCAAGGACGGTTACCAGCCATACTGTACCGTCTGCTGCTTTGCAAGTTGACAAAGACTGTTACCCGTCATACTGTACCGTCTGCTGCTGTCAAGGGTATTCCTGGCTGGCCTTGGTGAGGTCAGTCAGGGGCACCTGGACAAAAATGGGAATGACTCACCAGGTCATTCTCTTCTTTAAGTTTTGTCTAATGGAGAGTCAGTCCTTCCTAGAATATCAGGCAAGCCTATTAAAGAACCAGAGAGGCAAACGGCCGCTCCGGGTCAGAGCCCCAGACATCCCACAGAAATGATGAGCTGCATGCCATTCTAGGGGGTGCCCCTGCAACAACCCCATCCATTGCTTCCCTCCTCCCCCACCCCTGGGCTACCGTGGCAGTTATCCCCCATTTGTGTGATGAAGTAATAAAGAATGCTGACTTTATTGCCTCTGCAAGCAGAGATCAAAGGCGGGAGGGGAGGGCAGTTGGGTCCCAGTGAAGTAGAGTTAATCACCATTCAGCGCTTGCTCAGCCTATAGCTGAAAATGGCAATCTGTGATAAGCACTAGGATAGAACCACAGGCAGGACTGAATCTCAATTTGTGTGTGGGCCTTTGGTTGACACTGGTAAAATACAAAATGTCCCAGGATATGTATGTTGGGGGACAGTTCTAAATGGCAGCGTAATTTTTTTATTTGCAGCAAAATGCAGAGGTCTAAGTATCTGATTGTGAGCCCTAGTAGCAAGGAGTAGACTGGGCTAGGTGTGACCACGCGGTGCTGCTGACTGGGAGAGCAGCCTGAGGCAGAAGCCTCCAGCTGGCATGATATTCCAGGCAGGACTGAATCTCCATTAGACAAAACTTTTTGCCCAGGAGCCTCCGGCCGACCTTACCGAGGCCGGCCAGGAACACCCACGGGACGATGACGATGGATACCAGTCCTACTGTACCATCTGCCGTCGCAAGGCAAGGCAAGGGGATGCTGCTGTATAGTGCTGCAGCACCGCGTCTGCCAGCAGCATCTGGTAGACATACAGTGACATTGAAAAAAGGCGAGAAATGATTTTTTTCTCTTTGCTTTCACGGGGGGGGAGGGCAGGGGAGGGCGGCGCTGACTACATATACCCTGAACCACCCGCAACAATGTTTTTGACCCTTCAGGCTTTGGGAGCTCAGCCCAGAATTCAAATGGTTTTCAGAGAGTGCGGGAACTGTGGGATAGCTACAATTGTCAGTTGCCCCTCCCTCTGTGAGCGTCCATTTGATTCTTTGGCTTTCTGGTACGCTTGTCTCAGCTCCTTAAATTTCAAGCAGCACTGTGTTGAGTCCCTGTTGTGGCCTCTGTCCATCGTGGCCTTGGAGGTATTTTCAAATGTTTTGGCATTTTGTCTATTGGAACGGAGTTCCGATAGAACAGATTCATCTCCCCTTACAGAGATCAGATTCAGTATCTCCTGTACGGTCCATGTTGGAGCTCTTTTTTTATTCTGGGACTGCATGGTCACTGTGCTGATCAGCGCTCCACGCTGGGCAAACAGGAAATAAAATTCAAAAGTTTGCGGGGCTTTTTCTGTCTACCTGGCCAGTGCATCCGAGTTCAGACTGCTATCCAGAGCAATCACAATGGTGCACTGTGGCACAACTCCCGGAGGCCAACACTGTCGAATTGCGGCCACACTAACCCTAATGTTGATTTCAGCGCTACTCCCCTTTCGGGGAGGAGTACAGAAATCAATTTTAAGAGCCCTTTATATCGAAGTAAAGAGTTTTGTTGTGTGGATGGGTGCAGGGTTAATTCGATTTAACGCTGCTAAATTCGAGATAAACTCGTAGTGTAGACCAGGCCTTAATGAACAAATTCCAGAACCAGTCTACCTATAAAAAATTAAAAATTTAACTTCAAATGTTTCTAAAAATTTACACATTGTTGTTTCTCCTTTAAATCAATGGGTAAAGTACTTCCTTCCACAATGAAGTGGAAAGTGGAAGCGTCTTTGAATTAAATTTTATTATTGCTAGTGTGGATGAAAAAAAAATCTTTATTTTTACATGGTTGTATGACTCTGGAACTTTGGGTAAACAACCTAGAGTCTTCCTGTAAGATCTGGAGCCTTTTATATGATAAAGTTAGAGCTGGTCAAAAATGAAAACAATTTTGCAAACTGATTTCAAAATTTTGATATTTTCATTTTGATGTGTTCAAAATTGATCCACTTTTTTAAAAATGGTATTGATATTAAAAATACCTATTGAATACATTACAGGTTATCAAGTTATCAAAATGGCAATCCATTTCTTTTCCCAAGAACTTTGCTAGTAAATTAAAAAAAACATTTTGATGACATTTTTGATAATCTCTGATAACCTTTTTGACAAAAAAAATAAGGCACAACATTTCTGGCAAAAAAATTTCATATTGTCAGTATTTAACAAACATTATTTTTGACAAATACTTTTTTTTAATAAATACTCTTTCCTTTGAAAAGTTTTGACTAGCTCTAATGAAGGTACAGGAAAAATGAAAGGTATTTGTTCTAAAGAGCAAGTAACTCCTATTCTCCAGTTTGCCTGAACAACCTATCCTTTAAAAATGTCCTATGTAAACTGAAGCTGATTTATGCAGATTTAAAGCTACAGCCCAGCCATGATCTCTGATGAAAGTTCACCCCCTTCTTCTATGTATCCTCCAATCTTCCCCTTTGAAAGAAAACAAAATTTAAAAAATGGATCTTTTTAATCTATGGATTCTGAAATTGCTATAGGAATCAGCATTATTTTAAACAGTAATGATGGTTTTAAATAGTTTATATATTTTTTAACTTTAAAATATTAGATGTTAGCACATTTGATTGTATGATGATACGTATTTTTATTTTGTTATTAAATTTACACATAGTATAAAGATTGGTGAGGATTCATTTCAATATCTAAATATTGGGAAGGTTTATCTTTAAAGGATATATTTCAAAGGCAGCATTTCAGAGTCTCTTAGCATATTCCTCTCAACAGCTATGGATAAAATTCATAGTTCCCAATGGGTATGTGCCTGCTTTAATTAAAAAGTCAGATGTATACCCTACCCAAACAGGAAATCCATGAGTGCACACTGCAGTTAAAGTTTTGCAAACATTGAAGGTTTAATTGAGATCCAGGGCTCAAAGCAAGATAAACTCTAGTTTGAGTTTGCCTCAGACTTGAACTCTAATGGTCACTATTGTAATTTATTACACCAGAGAAAGTGTTTCATATATATAGCAATATCTGGGACCTCTGTAATATAGACCCCAATTTTCTCTCTAGAGCATTCCTGTAGCTGTGAGTGGACCTAAAGCCAGTAGATCTGGCCATTTGACTATTTATCTTGCCTAAGAAAATCCCAAGTGGAGAAGGACCACTCTAGTGATTACTACTAAATATTGCCCTTTCCCCGCCCCCCGGCAGCCAGTGAATAGGGGCACAGCCAATAGAAAACCAATATGGCTGGAGTGCCCCTGCATCCAACTTTTCTCTGGGATCCATTGGCAGCTGGTGCAAGAGACAAGTCTCCATGCTGCTCTAACTTGTTCTGGGACAACTGGTACCTAGCAGCCCCACGACCATAAAGGTCCCTTAAAGACACTTGAGCTGCATGCTCTTCAGATGGCCTGAGAAATCTGTGCCATAACCTGTGAATTTAGGGCGTGAATCTCCACTGTTTTATATATGGCATGGTCCTTAACACTGTACAAAGTGTGTGTAAAATACTACTAAATTAGAATGGTAGTAGCACTTACACTCACTTTGTTCTCATTTTGCACGAGTGTAAATGACCACACAAGCAGCAAGGCTGTGGAGAATAAAAATCCTAGAGCTATCTTGACCATGTACATGCAATAATAATTGAATCTTTCTGTGCTTAATACTGAACTCCTTAGCAAGTGACGAGTTTTTAATGACTTCTCAGTGTAGTTTCAGTTGCAGCTGAAGAATATATATAAGGACAAATTACTATGCATCCTCTCAACCTAGCCATATTTGTCAACGTTTACAATCTGTTAAAGTTATTTTGGTTCAACATCTCACATTACTGCACTGAGCTCATCTTTTCTAGGAAAATACATGGAATTAAATGACACTTCTCCATTTTGTGGGGACATGTGGTCTAGTGGCCCTGGACTGGGTCTCAGGAGACCTAACATCTATTCCAGTTTTTGCAACTTACTTATTCAGTGATCTTGGGCAAGTCATTTTATCTCTGTTTCTCCATCTGCAAAATGGAGTTTAAAGAACTTTGAGATTATTGATGAAAAGCCCTATAAAAGCTGATAATAAAAGTAGTATTGTTATATGTGGTAAATACCTTTTACTAAAATGACATATGTTGAATCAGGAGCTGGAAAAAGCTTAATGAGGCATAATTTACTATCCAGACAGAGGAGTATATAGTTTCAATTGGTATCTCAATGCAATAAGTATTTTTCCAGATTGCTATATAGAAATTACAGTACTTTGGTAGTCAGTTTGATTCCTAATATAGTCTCTGTTGGAAGGGATGGGATCTCCTTGTTTGCCACTTTAAACCAGCTGTGTTTGAATTGTTGAAAGTAACATTTTCAGATTTGTAGGGTCTTTGAGTACTCAGTAAATTGTACTGTGTGATTTATTTTTAACTTTGGAGTTCTGTAATATCCCAGACATCTGTAAGTATGTACTCTCCATGTTTCAAGAGGTATCACATAGTAATATACTATGGGACACTTTCCTCATCACTGCACAATTAATTTAGGCAAGTAAAGAACATTACTTTCCTAGCATGCAACATTGCTTTCTTGCATAATTGACTATCTATGACTATATTTGGGAGCTGAACTTCAGCTGTCTGTATTAACCATTGACTTTATTGTTCATTTTGACTTCTGGATATGAGCTGATGGAAGTGTCATATGAACTGACTAGGGTACAGTAAGTTAGAAAAAAATTAAATGTTAACTGTGAAATTGAATTTCATACAGCAGGAGCACAAAAGAGGTTAACAATTATAGCTGCTGTATTGTCAGACTACAAGTTTCATAACGCATTGCATCATTTGTATGCATGGAAAAAGTTTTGTGTAACAACTGGTGTTGAAAAGCTGGAAATGGATATTCACTGATGTGGCTGACAACCGCATGCATAATACACAGAGGCAGTAAAAATACTGATGCAATCAATAAGCCTTATTGACATGCTATGCATTTAGCTTGTGAAACAAAGGACAAGGCAAAGATGAATTTATAATGGGATTTGTTCACATAACTCCCATGTACTGCTTACTAAATTAACCTAATATTCATAGGATTTATCAACCGAACACCATGTATTCTAAATTTTAACTGTCTAGCTGCTCAGCTAGTGTATGTTTGCCTAGCCTCATTAAAATCAATGGAGCTATGCCAATGTACCCCATGTGAAGAGCTTTTTATCTTGAGAAATAATATTTTACATTATTGTCATTAAATTATAGTAGACAATAACATTGTATTAGCAAGTATTTGCTAATATCATTTTCAGTATGTTATATTTAGTTTACAGATCAGCATTATAATACAGATATTTGACATAGTATCTCAGCTTCTCACTTTTTCTTGTGAATATTTCTGTAAATTATGATTTTCTGTCTGTGTAAGCACAGCTTGCATTTCAACTGGCTATAATGGTAACTGTAATTCAATGCTAGTACCAACTGGTGCAGTCCACCTGTGGTAGCAATAGCAGCAGCTGTAGTATACACTGTGTTCATGCAGGCTAAATAGGGCTAGCCAAAAGACAGGCAAAATGATTGAGTTCTGTCTACACGACAGCTTCCGGGTTGCTATCACTGGCAGTGAAATATGGCTCCCATTTTTACCAGTCTAGGTAAGGTTATTAGATTGGATTTAATTTGCTGTAACTAGCTTTTGCTTTGGGAATGGGAAGCGGGAAAACATCTGGGTTTTCACTTGACCATCTAAGCTTATTTTAACATTTGTAAGCATAAGCAATTTTTAACTGAATTTAGTAACTCTGCTATGATTTTCAGAGAATATGGGGATGGTTAAGTGAGCATAATCCTACATTGGGAATTTGACACTTAAGGCTGAAACAATAGGCTAGCATGACAATATGATTCAGACATTTGGTTTAACAAAAAACATGCTATATGATTTTTTTAAAGCAGAATAGCATCCAAAGGAAATCAGAGTCAGAGTGTTAATAAATCAATGTGTAACCATAAGTGTAAATAAGGATTGTGCCCACTTTCATAACCCTTGTAACCAAAAGAATATCTGCTTCAAAGGCAGCAACAATCACCAACTATCCCACCCTCATCAGTTTAATCCAAACTCAGTAAATTTCGGTAAACAGGCTAGTTAAGTTTTTGGATGACAAAAAAATCCCCTACATGAGCTTTTAAATATTGTTTCATAAAAGAAATTTTAATAAATATGCCTCACTTCCATTTCTTCTACATCTAGCTTGCTTTTAAATGTGTTAAAAGACACAGGAAGGTGCTGTAGACTTTGAAAAGAAGCTGATCAAACTTTATCTTTTTATTCTTGATAACGTTGGAACTGCATGCATGACACATTTCTAATTGTAAGGCAGTGTTCTCAATAACTACAATTAATGGGAATTGAGTTTGCATCAATAATCTAACAATTTTAGAACAGTGCATTGATTCTAATTTTTAAATTTGACATTTAAATATTTAAGTGGCTGTGTACAGTACTGTGTGTGTAAACCTCTGATTACTAGGAATTTGTTAGAGGGAAATTATGTAATTTATTATCTAGGATTGATATCCTAGGAACAAATTTTCAAATGTTACACTGGCCAAATTTACATATGCATCCATAGTGCTTATAAAAAGCCTACAGCTGCTCATGGAAAATAGGATCATTGAGCCCTAAATTGCCTCCTTGAGTTCGCAGTTATAAATGATGAATGGGCAAATGTAGGACTTTATGTGCATATCAGTTGTGTGGAAAAATCAGCACTACCTTTGATCCCTAACTATTGTGTTACAATAATCTTTAAAACTGGTATAATACCTAAGATTGTGTGTGTTTCCTTCACATGGTTGACAAACTCAGAGGTAATATCTGACATATTAGGTTAAGTGTTTCTCTGTTTTACATGGGCATCCAACAGAATAAGCCACTACACAGGCTTATTAGCTGATCCACAGGCTGATAAGATGGCAAAAGAGGGTGATACTAGCTTAAGAGAAGAGGCCAGCAGGATAGCCAAAGGAGGCATCCCTACTGCAGCTTCTGCCCTAAAGACCTGGTGAAAACAAAAGCTGCACCCTCTGAAGGAGGGTGAGCATGAAAACTGAACCCCACACAGCAAACATGATGCTGATAGTATTGACTTGTAACTTGGCTAGCAGAAGTGACTCCAACCCCTGCTTGCTTCCTCTCCTCACATTTGCTTGCACTATTCACAGAACCACCCAGCAATTGACACACAACACACTAGATGATATATAGAGAAAACTCACTACAGGCCAATTTTGAGTGGGTGAATCTCTATGGTTTATTGGTGGGGCTTACATTGATGTAGAGGCAGCAGCCGTGTGTTCTTTGGCAAATAATGTTTGTTACTATGTATCATCCATTGGCTAGGTTTTCTAGCAGAGTAGTTTGCTTCTAAGGGCGACCTTATGGGCAAAGGCTCAATTCAGTCTGTTGAGGAAGTCAAATGCAAAAACTCTCCACAACATTTAAGCTTCACATACAAGGGCTGCCACCAGTGCTAGAGAGCAGCATTTCAGAAATGCAGCTTCAGTTAGCAGGGCTGCAGGTGGGGTCTTCACAGTGGCCTAATAGCTTGAAGAATAGGATAATGAGGAAGGACCATGCATCTGTGATTGCTTGGACTTCATAGCTGAAATGAATTTAATCCCTTTGGATACTTCCGATACTTAGTTCGCTGACCACTGAAACAACCTTTGGCCACAGATTGAGTAGATCTCTGATAAAGTAAATGGGTCCTGTTCATACAAGTATTTTATGATTAGCTACAAAAAAAAAAAAAAAAAAAGACACCCACAAAAGCCACCAAGCTTGGTGCAACTTCATAGATCTGCTCCCAAACTAGCTCGTTACAAAAAGATTTTGTCCACTGAGACAGAGTATTACAAGACACTCTCTTGGCATGCCTCTTTGCAGCAAGACCCAGCATGACAATGCTCTTGTCAGTTTCCCCACAACAATCTTCAGCCAAACTACTTTAAAATATTCAACTTTCTGGGGTCAAAAAGGACAAAATCCTCAAAATGAAGGAGCCTGCAACCTCCCTCCTCCAGCTCAGCTTCAGTCCTCTTCTTTATAAGCAGACTCCCCATAGGCTGTCTCACTGGCAGCACCTGTACTGTAATCAACCCAACCATCCAGATCACGTTGGTTCTCTTACCAAGGCCTTCCAGCAGGTCTTGGCTTAGCCAGTTCCTAGTTCAAGCCTGGTTTCTTACCTCATACTGGAGGTAGCCTATCTTCTCTCCTCCCCAGTCAGGAGACTCTGCTCCACTCAGGCAGAGTCTCTAAATTTTCAAGTAACCTTTTTCACACAGTTCACTGCTACTCAGGCTCTACAGAGTCCTTTGCCCACTCTTCCTTCAGACACTTGCCAGCCACAACTTGCTCCTCTGGAGGCTAACTTCCCCCTAAATTGTTAATCCTTAGGGCTTTTTCTCCTCTTTATCTGCCACCTCTGCACTAGCTACAGAACACACATACCAGCTCTTTCCTCAAGCCTCTAGCAGCATGTCCCTAGAATTTCCTACTGCCTTCCTCTTCCTCCTTTTAAGTCCCACACCCTGCACAGGTGTAGCAGGATACAGCTAACTGAACAGTTCAACAGGGCTGACTGGCCCAAGGCTTTCTGGCCCTTAAAGGGGCAAGCCATCCTTTTAAATGAAGCCTTTTTTTTTTAAATAGCAGTCCTAATAGAAATTAAGGATCCTGAAAAGAGTAATGCTGGCCAAAATTTCCTCCCTCACTTACCTTCCCCCACCCCCAAAAATAACACACACAAAAATAGGTTGTAATGTCTAATATATCCAAGCTATTGCCAAGTATGCCACATAATGGCTACTGCATTCACAGCATTAGTGTATTCCTAAAATTGCACTAAGCCATTTAAATAATCTAGAAGACACCTTGAGAATTGAAAGTAAAAAGCTGTGAATAAAATGTGACTCTGTTCTCAATGATTTGTAATGGATGGTTGGCTCTCTGCATTATTTTTCCTAGTAAATAATAACTTTCCAACTTTTATTCCACAAAGTATCTCCATCTGTCTTCACATAATTTGGCTTGGAGACATTTTGTTTACTTTAGTAAATTGTGATTAGTCAGAATAGGTTTGTATTTTATTTGCTACATCTTGCTGACATTTACTAACTAATAATAATATTTTCATACTCAATATTAAATTTCTTGGGAAAGCCACAAATATAATGACAAAAATTCTGTGTATAAACCTGCCTACTCTGTTTTAGGCAATGAGCCAGTCATTCCTCTCTTTTCCATAAATGGCATTAGATCCAAAGAGAGAACAGAAAAACAAGCTAGAAGAGTTTCTTAACCAGTATGTCAGAAAGCCATAAAAAGACTCACAAAATCTGAAATTGTTAGTGGGTTTGTTCTTATTCCTGTCACACAATATACTCACACTTTTCTCATCTTCATATGTCAAAATATGAAGTACTATATCTAGACATTTGAGAAAGGGAAAAAATTTAATTTTTTTCTAAAGACCTATGTCAAAATATATGATTACAAGAATACTGTTCCAAAGTGGTCAATTCATCCATCTAGTAAATATATCAACATAGCAATTACATTCTGGAATTAAAGTGTAGACACCTGAATGTCCAAATTAATACACTGATGCACAAACTATTTGATTACATATATTTGACTCAAGCTGACATACCTTCTTTTTTTGGCTGTTTCTCTACGTGACTTGAGAAGTATATTGGTTGTAGCCATCAGTTTAGAGAGAGTATAATGGCAAATGCAAAAAGATTTGATAATTACAACATCTTTCTAGGAATTAAAGAAACTATGAAAATTAACAATTTTTGCACTCAATGATTGTTTTGTCTTTAATTTGAATAAATCTATTATCTTGTTCTGTTATATTTTGGAGGTATAGTATGAACTACTTAATATGACAGTTTCTAAACTTACACTTCCATCCAGATTCTAAAGGAACAGGGGAAAAACAGGAAATGTACATAATAGTTAGGTTGCTGGTTTAAACATAAAAGGTAACATTGGCACTACATTCACCAATCCTAGAATTATCTAGGTGTCTTATGATGGGATGGGGGGAAGGCTTGATGTAGTAATCACCTGTGAACAGAGTGGACCTGATCCAGCGAAAGTACTTAAGTATGAGTCGACCCATTGGCTAGAAAATTAAAGTAGAAAGTAACCTTGTGAACTGGAAGGAAGACATACCTTCTCCTGACACATTGGAGAAATTGTTCAAAAACACTTTATCTCTGGGACAATATGACCCCCTAATGTTGGCAAAATTTTAATAAACATGAATAGCATGTTTCAGGATTAGATCTCCAAGCATTTTACAAACATGAATAAGTATCATTCCCAGCTCTCATTTCCCCTCCCCCTTTTTAATTTTTTTAATTTTTTTAGAATTTTGAGGTATGGAGGTATTAAGGGGTGCATTTTCAAAAGCACCTAAGGTATTAAGGGGTGCATTTTCATGAGCACCTTTATGCTCCTAAGGACTTAGGAGCATAAATCCATATTCAAAAGTGATTTACTATCTAAGCCTAACTGCCAGTCAATGAGACTTATACCTTGCTCCTAAATCACTTAGGATAATATTTTTTAAAATGCCTAAGTGAGTAGCGCAAGGTTACACAGTCTGCAATATGAGATAAGCAACAGAACTCAAGTCTCTGGCCAGTGATCATATTGTCTCCATAAATTACACAAAACAGATTTTCCTAGGGGCTAGATTAAACTGCATGCCTGATATTTCAACAACAAAAACAGTTTTTTATTCATGAATGTATATTATTGGCTCACTTTTGCTAACTATATCCCCTTTCAGTTTAGGGGTAACCCTGTCCACATATCAGAGGAATTAACAATTACCCTTTTTGCACAAATTACACAGGAAAAGCATAATTTTCCCGAATAACTACATGAACTTTGAGCCTTGAAGGAGTGTCCTCCCCAATACAAAAGATATAGGACAACATACAATATTGTTACCTTCACATAATTGGACATTGTAATCACTGAAGAGTTTGAGGTCATGAATTGTGAAAAGATGCATTAGTGATCTTATTCTGAAGATCAATACAACATTCATATGGTTATCCAAATATTTAATATTTTAAGTCTGTTATTTTCACAATGCAGTTACAGGCCCATATTCTCAGTTGAGCCCAGCTTCTCCTCAGCTGGGCAAAGCGGGGATGCAAGCTTCAGCTCCTGATCATGCAGCTGATTCTATGCTGGCTCTAGACCCAGCATAGATTTATTTATCCTGCCTTGCTTTCATCCAAGATATGTATGGAGGGGGGAGACAAAGCTACCAAAGATGATGATGATTAGTGGTAATAATTTAAAATATGGTCTTAAACCCTTTAAGGATAGCCTGCAGGGCTCTACCTGCCTACAGTGCCTAATTCAACTCTCAAAAGAAGGCTTGATCCTCTGCCCTCAAATGCTAATACCAACTCTAATCAGTACAAATGGAAACAGTCTGGACCAGATGTGCAAATAAGTAATGTTAATTTTGTGAAATGACGTCAAACAGAATCTGAAAAGAACGAAAGAAAGCAAATAGTACAGTCATGTCAGCATTCCAGAGGACACTATGCGAACCAAATCCAAGAAATAAACAATTAACATAAATAGCTTTTTATTTTAAATGACTCCAACGCTGTGGGTTTTTTCCTTGAGTTGAGGGTGACATGATACATCACAGCACTACAATACTTAAAGTTGTTACTTGTTAAAGAACTTCTTTTTAAGTACAAATCTCCATATCAGCTAAGATGCTGTTATATTATTTAATTTCTGTAGTTATTGTGATTACTGACTCCCTCATTGTACCTTTAGCTCTTATCAAATATGAGTCATCAATAGTTTATGGGAATACATAATGTACTATATTCACAGTTAGCCCAATAAATATAACCTCTCTTGTGTTAACATATACCTATTTATATTGACTGTATCTATTTGATCTTCTGCACCAAGTATTTTTAAGACACCCATCACATTCTTATCTGAGTGCAATGTTGAGGAATACTCTGTTTAGGATGGAGTATTTGATATGTACCATATACAATATGCAGTCAGGTTTACTTTGACCTGTTTCTCAGCAGAAAATATTTTTACCTCATGACTATTCTTGATGTTAAACAAAATAAATCTGAATTGTACACCCACAGAGAGAGTCCATAACTGTATTTATTTCTCCAAGGTATGCAGAAGAAGCAGCAGATTCCATATATAAAAATGTTTAACTCTTAGCATTCATCATATTTGGACAACTATAAAGAATTATTAGCTATACAAAAATGTAATTATTCCAGAAGTACAGCATCCTCTCTTATTTCAGTATAATATTCAAAATTTTAATACTAAATCCTCATACTAAAAATGGCCTCCTGATACAACTATAATGAGCCTGAGTATCTGTAATACTCTAAGTGGTTTTATATTTTAAAGTAATGATATATTACACAGCTGTGGAGAAGTAAAGTTACAGACTAGTGGAAAAGTTCTTTAATCCTGAGAGCTCACCTTCATCAAGGAAAAGATGGGTGAAATCCTGGCCTCACTGAAGTGAAAGGGAGTTTGCCATTTATTTCAGTGGGACTAGAATTTCACCCAAGGCATGTGCGTGAAAACTCTAGGGTGCTGCAAGTCCATTCCTCCCCAGTTTAAATGTCATTCCTTAACATGATTAAATGTACATTGGATCTAAGGAAAAGGGAGTTTCCCTTGCCAATCTCCTTTTGATTCTCTTTCAAATGAGAATTATTTCTCTGCAACTTATCCATGTCTCCAACAACAATGTTGCTATCACTGTTATACTCTCTGTAAAAAGCAACAGAATCCCATGGCACCTTATAGACTAACAGACGTATTGGAGCATAAGCTTTCGTGGGTGCATTTTGTCAGATGCATGTCTACTCTCTGTATAGTCTTTAATGAAAAAGTTTTTACCCTCTAACATTTTAAAACTAGAGCAAGCTTCATACATTTGCATCACTAATATGGTTATTATTATTATTATTATTATTATTATTATTGCTACAGACATTTGTATAGTGCTCGTAGTAGCATTTGGGTGCACTGAGACACAATAGTTTCCCTGTATAATGGCTGTAAACTTTTTTTGTTGCGTAAAGATTAATCTTTTCTCAGGATTCTTGTCACATGAGTGAGTGACTTGTTTTGTATGACCAGTTTACTTTTGGTCTTGTGAAAGAAAACTATGGGCCAGATCTTCAGGCTTTAATGGAACTCTCTAACTTATATCAGCTGATTATGCTTAAAACATAGGTCCAGATAAACATACAGTGCATCACAGACCTGCTCTAGGGATGTGAGGGCCCTCTGTGAAAAACAGAAATGGGACTCAGGGTCTGGTGTGGAGGGGCTGAGCATTCAGTGTGCAGTGAGTGAGCAGGGACAGGACAAGAGAGGAATACGGATTGGGTTGGTGGGTTTACAATATGTATATTCTCTAGGCCTTATTACCACTCCATTCACTCTAAAAAAGGGCATATTAATACCTCTACAGAGTATCTTCAGTATTATCTTATGCTCTTGGGAAAATAATTTCTTATCCCATTACCTTCTCACTTCCCAGATCTGAGCACTTGGAAGAGGATTTTCTCTTTATGGGCCAAATCCTAATCCCACTTAAATTGAAGTGATTTCAGTAGGCCCAGGATTTGGTCCTTAAGGTCCAACACACTAAAATATAACCAATATACAGTAGAACCTCAGAGTTACAAACACCAGAGTTATGAACTGACCAGGCAACCACACACCTCATTTGGAATCAGATGTATTCAATCAGGTAACAGCAGAGACTAAATAAATAAATAAAATAAAATAAAATAAAAAATGCGGTACAGTACTGTCTTAAATGTAAACTACTAAAACAATAAAGGGAAAGCAGCATATTTCTTCTGTATGGTAATTTTTCAAAGCTGTCTTAAGTCAATGTTCAGTTGTAAACACACATTTCAGAGTTACAAACAACCTCCATACCTGAGGTGTTGGTAACTCTAAGGTTGTACTGTATGTGTACCTTTTGTAGGCTTAATTCCAAAAATCTTTGATTGAAACTCTTGAATGTTACGTAATAACAATAATAATAACAATAATAAAACATTTACTTTGGATGCAAATGGAGTTTGTGTGTATAAGTCTGAATTTCTGAATATAAAAAATACAGCCATGCAAAATTACACACGTTAGGTTACATATAAAATATGGCCCCCCAAATTTTGACATTATAAAATATAATTTCAGCAGGCAGAAATCCAACTATATTTATGTGAAAGTGTTTCTGCAATGAAACATTTGCAACTCAAGTGAATACCAGAATATATCCAAAACCATTGTGGGATTAAGGCTGTACAACCCCTCGCCTCCATTCCCTACCACACCACATACTTGTTTGCTTATGCATTACATATGTGGAGATCATTAAAACCTATGACATCAATAGATGCTAAAGGCTTGATAAGAATTGTGCCAGTTGTGATACAGAGGAAATGAGAGGAGAGGGGCATCCCAGTGCTCCCCAATCTGAAGTGTACAATACTTAGTACACTATTCAGTGTTAGCTGTTGTCAGAGGAGGGTTTTTACCTTTTAAAGAGTATAAACAGAATGCAGTCTTCTATCTCAATGGCTAATGTGACAGACTTGATGCCTTTGTAACTATATCAATGCACTATACTGTAAACTACCAAAAAGGTGGCTTATTTATTGTCAGGGATGGGCACATGGGATTCCACCTACCTGATGACATGGCTGCCAGTGTGGCCATGGATTAAGTTTAAATCGCTTAACAGATTAGTGACTGATCCTTTATAGTAAACAGTTATAGTATTCAGATATATTACATTTGAGCTATGAGGTCCAAGATAACTGTTAGAGCTAATAGTTGATAGGACTAGCACAGGTATTTTCCACATCTTTGTTGCTGCAGCCTCAAGGCTATGGAATACCGTCCTTAGTCTGTACTATGTGTAGTACTATGGCCCTCCTTAGTCTGTGGAGAGATGGAAATAGTCTCTTTTAAAGTAAATTTCAAACCACTTTATTTAAGAGGGCTGTGTTACGGCATATTGATTTTATTAATGGTTTTGATTTATTTTAATTGTCTTAACGGTAAGTTTTCTTGGAAAATGTGTGATACTCCTTTGAATTGTGCTCCTAATTCCCCTAGGATCAGATTTTAAAGGTATTTAGGTGTCTAAAGATGCAAATAAACACTCATTGGGAGCTAAGTACCTAGTGGGATTTTCAAAATCTGCATTTTTAGGTTTCTAAATACCTTTACAAATCTGGTCCTAATGGACTTTTGAAAATTCCACTCAATATCAATTAAGGCTGACATTTTCAAAGAGATGTAAAGGTGCTGTTATTTTGCTTCAAGTTGAGAAAATGGCAAATTCAGGTCAGATCTTGTGAACTACATCTAATCACATAGTCTTTTTTGAGTGATGGTCTTTTCCAAGCATTCTCTCTCAAAGTATGCAAAAAATGTGTTTGTGAGTGACTGAACATGTAGGTTAGAGCAAATGAGCTAATGTTAACCTTGATGTAAGCAGGTGGAGATTTATTCATTACAATGGAGGTAGGCCTACTTACACCAAGGTTGAATTTGGCCCAGTGAATTTGTGAGTAAAGAAATGTCTGTGTGTGAAAGACCGTGGTTGTATGCAAATGAAGGAATCTATATGCATGCAATGTGTACGATAGGGATTGGGGTAAAGGTTCTGAGATTGAGTCTGGTTACATAACAAACAATCTGCATTCTAACTGAAGTTAATTCATATTTACTATACTTCTCTCATCTGGAAATTGGTCTGGAAATATTGTGGGATTTTCTTGCAAGATTTCTAGCTTGTCCTGGTTTCTCATGATGGTTCTCATGGTATTTCTGTATTTCCAATTCTAGCCAAAACAAGGAAAGCATTTTAATAGAGAGATTTACATTTTTTAAAAAATATGATGCTTTAGGATTTAGTTTAGAATTTTAGGAGAAGGTTTAGGCTGGTTATGATTTTATGCAAACTGGTTCACTAATCCTCGAGGTATAGGTCAAAAGTTGAACAAACTGCTATTGCTATAGCATTCCTCTGGCAACACAGCAGTAGACTAGTGCACCGGTCGGCAACAGCACTGAAACTTTACCCTCACTCCTAGATATTGCTGCTGAACAACCAAGGGAACTGAAAAGGGGAAGTGGTAGGCAAACAGAGGACACATATTACTATTTTGTTTTAAACTCAACCTCTAAAGCCATATTCTGCAGTCCTTACTCACACAAAAACTCCCATCCATTGATTTTATAGATTTTCCTTCAGTGTTCATCATCATCTTGATTACAGTGAATAAGTACCTTCCCGGGGATAAAACAGCTGCTCATATGAAAGGGCTCTTTCACCTAATGGAGAAAATTACAAAACCATGGTCTGGAAGTTAAAACCAGACAAATTCAAATTAGGAATAAGAGATACATTTTTAACAGTGAAAGTGACACACCGGAGCAAATTACCATGGGGAGTGGTGGATTTTCCATCTCTTGATATCTCCAGAACAAGACAGGTTGCCTTTTTGGAAGCTAGGCTTTAGTGAAACATAAGTTGTTGGGTTCAGTACAATGATAACTGAGCAAACATCTCTGGCCTGTGTTATACACGAGGAGAGTCTAGATGACATAATTCTAGCCTTAAAATCTGTGAATAGTATCTGAGCACGTCACATACAATGCGATATTCTTTACAACACCGCTGTGAGCAAAGGAATATCAGAAGCTAGTATCTTATCTGAAGAGCTCAAAGTGTTGAATAGATACTACTTCTCAGTCCCATTTCATCTGCCCCCTCATCAGTAGACACAAGAAAGAATGCAACCTCCATTGTGAGGACTAGTAGATGGGCTAAAGAAACATTTATATGAAATATGTTTCTAAGGGAAATATATTTGCAAAATATACTCTGCTCCAACACCACTGCTTGAAGGACAGGGTAAATGTGCAGAGTACTGGCAAGGAAGCTGCAGAGACAGAGTGCAGCTCTAGCAATCTGCTTCACACTTGGTAGTCAGGCGGGCAGATGCATCTGTTTGTGATGGCACCATGCGATGGCAGCCTCACTCTGTTCCAGCTCTATGGCAGTGAAATCAAAGGTAGCAAGAAACTCTGAGGCACCAGGAGAAGCCAGGAAAGCTCCAGACAGCTGGGAACATGTGTCGTCAGATCTGCCGAAGTTGATGCTTATGTGCTCAGAAATTAATTCATGTGTAATTTAATAAAAAATGTTATGCTACTTTTCAATGGGAGCATTCTACAAAGAGCAGCTGCTCCCTAACTTCTCCCTCCTTCTGGCTTGCCATACATTATTTTAGCTAGGAGCAGTTGTTGCAATATGAGTGGACGAGCATGTGTCAGAGCTGCCTTTCCCCTTGTCTCCCCCTTACACATTCTGGGCCAGATCCCCAGCTGGGGTGAATCATAATAGTGTCATTGAAATAAATACACCTTTGCTGATTTATAGCAGGTAAGTGCATCGTGATCTTTACTCTTTGCTAATGAAACAGTCAGGAAGTTTGTGGGTTTTTGAGGGGGTTAGATTAAAAAGAAAGAAAGAAGGAGAAACGTGACTGAGTACTCAAGCAAACGAACACTTTATAGTTGAACTTAATGTAACTTTAAAGATCCTGATTTCACATAGGTAATTTGATGAAAATAAAACATAAGCATAACTTTTCAATAACTTTACAATTATTCCATGACTTCTGACATTTTTACTATGACTAATTGCTGTTGTTTTCTCAAAATTCACCATAAGAGATTTTCAAAATTGACTTCACTATCAGGGTAAGTCAACCTATATTACACTACTCCAGCTACGCGAATAACGTAGCTGGAGTCAATGTAGCTTAAGTTGACTTACCCTGGTGTCTTCACTGCACTGCGTCGACAGGAGACGCTCTTCAGTCGACTGACTTTACTCTTCTTGGGGAGCTGGAGTACCGGAGTCGACTGGAGGGCGCTCTGCCCACTGATTGCAGCAGAGTTGCTCTTCCCAGTAGTGAAGACAAGCCTAAGTTGTGATCACATCAGTAAAATGTGCAGCCTATAATTCTGGTGCCCTTCTCTCTCCCTGTAAGATACGAGTAATTCTGGTTTCAAATGGAGTTAGTAGCATCCTATTAACTCCCTTTGTGAGGACATGTCTACACTACCCACCCGATCGGCGGGTAGTGATCGGTTTATTGGGGATCGATATATCATATCTCATCTAGACACGATATATTGATCCCCGAACGCGCTCCCGTCGACTCCGGAACTCCACCACAGCGAGCGGCGGTAGCGGAGTCGACAGGAGGAGCCGTGGCCGTCAATCCCACGCCATGAGGACGGGACGTAAGTCGAAATAAGATACTTCGACTTCAGCTACGCTATTCACATAGCTGAAGTTGCGCATCTTACATCGACCCCGCCCCCTAGTGTAGACCAGGCCTGAGAGAGAAGGGGAGGAACTGGAACCAAGGTGTTCATGGTGAGATTTAAGTAATCTCTTAAAGGGTCTGAGACCTATCCCAAAAAGTGGTCATCTACTAAACATAGCTAGAAGCAAAAGATTGCCTGTTCAGCCCAGGTAAAAATAGCCCCAGAAAATTCAGTCCTGTGTGTCCAAATACCTTTACATAAATATGTAAAACAAATAATAAACTAGAAAGAACTTTTTTGGTGATTACAGAATAAATGAAAACAGCAGAAGGAAAGTGCAGGTGCCCCCAAACTAGCTCTTCAATGTCTTGTTTTCCTGAAGGTCAGGAGCCTGGGGATAATCAAACAACACAACACAAGAAGGGCCCGATCCTACATTTCTTGCACACCCAAAGGTCCCACTGATGTATCTCTTCTCCCTGAGCCCTCCAAAAAAATCCCTGCAGTTGACTGACAAAGTGTTCCTGGTTTCAGAAATGTCAGAGAATAAGGGCATATTTTATTATATCTTTCTTCAAAAAATGAAAGACTACCGACTTTTAAAGTACAAATATAGCAGTAACTGAAAATGCTCTTTGGGGAATGCATTTATATTATTACTTTTAAAAGCCAAGATCCTGTAAGATGTTAAGTGCTTCTTGTGAGGTGATGGGCAGCCTTACTTCCTATTGGAATCAGTGCTTGAGGTCCAACATCTATATTACTGTGATAATACACTTTTGGAAAAAAATCATTGTCAACAAAAATAAGTCATAGAACTATAGTAAAAAATTTAAGCTGCATGCCTAAGTTTAGTGCTCTTTACAAACACATTTAAATTACAGAATTTGATGGTTTATGGAATTTCTAAGTCCCTAATCCTGAAAACACATGTGTGTAGCTTTACTAACGAGAGTATTCTCAGTGACTTCTATGGGACTATCCAGATGAGACAAGTTATGCTAGTGTATAAGTGTTTGTAGCATGGGACTCATAAGGGTAACAGTTACATTTGAAACCGCCAGTGAAGAAGCAGATTTGATTTTGAATCTGGAAAATACAATTAGACAAAGACACAAGTGTAAAAATCAAACAAATAAAGCAAAATAAAATAAAATAGAAGAAAGTTGGCTACAGTCATTATGATAACTGAGGTCTGATAACCTCTTTCTCTAACTGAGGACTGACTGAAATTCTCTCTCTCATTTGTTGTGGATGCTGTTTTGTCCAGAGCTGCTGTGAAACTGTACTGCCAAAGCACAGCTATAGCCTATGATACCTCTAGAAAAACTTGCTCCAAGATGGTGCACAGTGAATAAAGCTGAAAAGCTATGTTTCCTTTTATCTTTTATGTTCAGTTAATGTATATGTCTCATTTACCACACACCATCCAAACTTCACAATAAATGAGGCCCAGGTTCTGCAGAAATAATATTATGGAATGAATTTATCTGAATTACCACCAAGTCAATAGCATTGTATAGTGTGTGTCCTGGTTAGATATGTCCCTTATTTGGTCTGTATCATATATCATATATTAAAATAATCAACAGTAGAAATGTAAGTACTATTATTTATGGACTTACATGCTGTTAGAAAAAATTACTTACATTTATGGACTTATATGCTGCTAGTAAAATGCTGCTAGAAAAAAATTGCACATGAAGAGAGATTGTGCTTTGGAGCACGGAGGAGAATAAAAACTACTAAATATGATTTGCAGACTGCAAAACTCCCATTGACTTCATTGGGGCCAGGATTTAATCGTAGAAAAGGGATTTTTAGGCTGGTAAAATGTGTAACTAGAAGTAACAAGATGAAGTTAAAACAAGGAAATATTAGACTGAATATCAGGAAAAACTTATGGACAGTTTTGATAGTTGATCAAGGGGACTAGGGTGGCCAGATAAAAAATGGGACAGGAGATGGGGGTAATAGATGCTTATATAAGAAAAAGCCCCAAATATTGGGACTGCCCCTATAAATCAGAACATCTGGTCACCCTAAAGGGGACTAAGGACATTTGAACAGTAGACTGGACAATACAAATAAATTATTGTAGACAACAGCCTCCTTTGTTTAATGGGAAATGGACTAGATGATCTGCTAGGTCTTTCTCAACTCTTATTTCTCTTAGTTAGTGATTCAATATTCTGTTTTAATTCAGGTTATGCCGAAATCTGAATTATTTGTCATCAGTAGAACCAGAGCAATTTGAGGGACTGAATCAGATTATATAAATGTATGCCCAAATAGTGTCAAAGGCAAAAGAATGAGCCAGATGTTTTCTATCACCACTCACTCATCGTTGGTGGTGGTAGGGGTAGCATTACTTTTTAAGAAGCCACTTGGATTTTGTACATTGCAAGGAATTATGTACCGCCTGTTTGTGTTTTCATAGACTCTGCACTTAATGTGTTGAGATGTCTTGCTTCAGCTGTTCTCATGGCAAATCACAGATTTGAGTTTGGAAATCTAGCTAAAATGTGTTACAAACAAAGTAGTGCTTGCTTTACATTTTACACTGAGTACTGAGACTCAAGAAATATTACAGCATGTAATGCCATGTTTATGAATGAAATTGTATCTTCTGAGACATCCTAACCTGTTCAGATGAGGATTTTACTATCCCAACTTTGAAATGATCTGAAATCTTCCTTTTGTTCCTGTGCCAAATGCTCTAGAGAGTAAGTTTAAAATTCCTAACAAATACTGTAGCCAGCTATGCTCTTATGTCTCCAGTTTATTGGCTTTTTATTCTTTTTGTTTTATTTTTTTAAAAGAACTCGCTAGCTATATCTGGGAAAACAACTTCACTGATAAGAAAGTGCTCTACTTTGTATTTAACACGGGGTTTACAATATCCAGCTATGGGAATGTCACTTTGTTCCTTTTTGGACTCATTTTATGAACACTTTAATTAACAGTTACAGGGAACAATTATTCTTTGTAATGTCTGCCAACAATTTATAATAATACTAGGATAAAAATCTACAAAAAACATACTAGAGAAGATTCTGGCAATGGCCCCTGTACACTGTAGCACTGGTGCAAAGGGGCCAAAAAGCCATGCAGGCAGCCTAGGGAGAATTTCCCCTGTGCAGGCCTCACCAGCCATAGCGCACATTGTGCCAGGAGCCTGAGAAGGTGCGTCAGGGGTGGGACAACAGTCTCCATGGTGTATGTTATAGTGATTCGCAGCTACTGCAAGCTGCAGAGCAAGCCATAGGAAGCCCTTGTGGCGGGGGAGGGGGACACAGTATAAATGAGAACAGCTTATGGTTTAGAGCCATCTTTGTCCCCATCTCCCGTGGCCTGCGTCTTCTGCTCTGCAACATAGCATTTTTACATTACTCTTGACTTTTGGTCTCTGCAGCCAGCCAGAAGAGCCTATAAATGTATAGGCAATTATATCTTGTATAAAATATGACTGAACTTGAAATTCTTAAAACAGAATGCAGATAATCAGACACTAATCTTTCTAATTTATAAATATAAACACACATACATACAATATTACATAAACACTATATTTTTAAAAATAAAAACAACCATTTGAGAGAACTGCGTGAAACTTGGCAATTATGCCAGCAGAAAATTTAGCTGGAAGTGTTTGTTTGTCTGGTTTCCACACTGCAGAATGGATAAGCTAGGCAGGCTGCCTGCTTCTTTGAATATTATCTCCATTGCTGTTTACACTGTTGTTGTAGCTGTGTTAGTCCCAGGATATTAGCGAGAGAAGGGGGATGAGGTAATATTACTCCATCCACCTGGTCTCCGAACATTAGTCAAAACCACGAAGCAGGCCTGCTTTGCCAGTTCCATGAGAAAAAGCTCCGGAGACAATGTGGGCCAGCTGTTGTTCCCCAGGACCAAGGAGGGGCAGATTATTTTGGGCCTACAAATACTTCCCAAATACTAAGGTCCCTGAATACAAAATCATCCAAATAGTGGGGATATTCACCCATCCCTTTGTGACGCATGGCTAGAAAGGGTTAAACATCCTGCAAAATAAACAACCCTCAAAAGACATGTGGGGAGATGATGTTTGTGTTTTTGTCTATTTACATACGTATGAATAGTGTTGACAATGTAATCAACAGTCCCTATCTACGCTGTATTCTGATAGTTCAGAGATCAGAAAACCATCCTAGCATTTAAATGAATTGTAAACACGGGATATCTCGGTATTCATCTCTCTTTAAAATATACTGTGAATGGTGGAGGAACAAGCAAATTGCCTTATGTTAATTCTGTAGCTAAGTACCAGTGATGGACCTCCTTCAAAGTCATCCTAATTACCTTTTGTTCCCAGAGGAACTCCCAACTTGTCAAAGAGGACATGAAATTGTATAAAAGATCCTTGGGTCCTGATTCTGTCATCTCATATCTGCTTAGGCTTCATCAGGGGAAGTTTGAGTCACAAGACTGAGGTCCCAGTTATGCTGGTATGCCCTGAATATGATATTTGGACATTGGACTATAACCTATGAATTATTTCTAAAAGAACTCTTTGCAACTACAAAGCTCACCATCTCTGCTACAAATCTGAATCTTAAGAATTAAACTCATGTCTGTATGTATATTGATCTTTTAACCATACTCTCGCTCTTTTGTTTTTACAAAATGTTAGTTTAGTTAATAAAGATTGGCTGTAGTGTGTATTTGAGTAAGATCTGGACTATTCAATAACCTGGGAGGTAATGTGTCCAATCCTTTTGGATTGGTAGAACCTTTTCTTTTATATGATGAAATAAATTTTACAGAAAATTTCATCATATTTGACGCAAGTACCTCGATGGAGGCCTGAGGCTGGATCACTTTAAGGGAACTGTATTGTTTGGACTTTTGAGTAACCAATAAGGTAATAAAGAAGCTGTTTTATGCTGGCTTGGTAAATCTAAGTATTGGAATATCCACCAGTTTTATAGGGATTGTCTGCCCCATTCTTTGCAGTTCACCCTAATTGGGTGACCACAGCTGGCTCCCCACTAGTATCCCGGTCACATCCTAAAACTCTCATTTAACTACCTCTCGTTGTATACATAATTTGTTGCCAATACTTGGGCTATTTGGTGTTTTTCTTAAAACCCTGATTCCTTATGTCAGGTGATTACATGACTCATCTTCATTAAAAAGGTAAGTTTCTAGCCACTGTGATTTCAGAGAAAATTATGAAAACACAATGCTAACTGCTCAAAAAACAGAAGGCAAATAAGCCCCAAACATTAATTATTTTAAAGATATGATTTTGCAGCCAATCACATGATTTCTTAAGGCCTGATTCATGATTTTTCAACATCTGGTGTTGGCAATAATGCTATACAAATCATAATGAAAGACTAGACCTAGGAGAAATTTTGGATCAGAATATATTTTGTCAAAAACTACGTTTTTCTTCAAGTTTACAAAAAAAGTTGTGATATTGGATCAGCTTTATGAAATATCCTAAATTTCACAAATGTCTTGCCATGAGACTTACAGAAGATGTTGAGGAAAAATTTCATGTTACTTACTTTTAATTTTAAGCTGAATTGTTTCATTGTTATTAGTAATAGTTGCAGTAGTGAATCTGGTTTCCTGAAACCCACGTGGCCCGAAGAGTTAGCAGAAGGCATTGTGACTCATTTTATCAGAAAGGATGGTTATAGTTTATGCGCTGTCTTTGAGCCAGTCAGGAAAAAACTGCATAGAGCAACAGGAGTTTGTGGTTCTGTGCTATAATGTGAGTGATACTATTTCTTATTCCCCTCCCAGTTAGGATTTGAGGGGTATAGTAGACTCCCTTGGTGACCCACAATCAGACTCTGGAGAAGAAGGGAGTTTATCCACCAAAGATGCTGGAGGAAGATACCAGGTCACCAGACTTTGGCTAGAAGAAAACACCAACTAAAGTGATAATGATTGTCAGGGAAGGAGATAGTGTATTTAAAGCTCTTTGTGTTAAAGGAGATTTTAGGGGGAGAGCTGGCTCTATCACCCAGTGGAGTTCTCTGTAAATGTTAGATAGTTCATATAACTAAGTACCAAAACTCTACCACAGTTGAGGCTCTCCATCATTAAACTGATGTACCTAGTTTTACTATGGTGATATCAGTTTGCAGTGTGCTTTTATATGCAGTTTTTCTGTAGTCAGACTGTATTTTGCTGCTTTTATTTTTTTTAACTTCTCTTGCAGTCAAATTGCACACAATGGAAAGCGGGTAGGAAAGAGCATGGCTTGATCTGCAAACATGTGAGGCAGCAACAACAAATTAAAAAACATTACACCATCCTCAGCTGTCCAGAATTCCAGTTTATAGTTATACGTCCTCTCAACCAGCTGCAGGACCTCAGCCTTTGGCTGCATAGCAATGGAAAGCGCATGTAACCCTCTGAATGGTCAGAGCATTCAGTTGCCTATTCCCAACCTTCTAGTGCTTAGTCATACTGAGAGAAAGCTACCCCGAAGTGATGGGAGAGCGCTCTCATCTGGGCCACCACTTGTACTTGGTCAGCAGAAATAGCTGGCTATTATGCAGGGTGCCCACTGGAAGAAAAAGCTGTGCAACCTCCTTAAAGGCAAGGCAGACTTATAGGCTTGCATTCTTTGAAACTGAAACGATGTAGCCATGCATCAAGATGAGGCATAGGTATATTTGTAAGGTGTGAAGGACAGATTTATCTAGATGTGTATCCCAGGAGGAAATCTGAATGAAAAAGAATGGACTGACCACCAAGTGCCACCTGACTATGTTTGCCTTTAGAATCTTGTGAAAACAGGCCCCAAAGGCATTCAGACTGAAAGCTCTCAGGACAGGAGCTGTCTTTCTATGCTGATGCACAAAAGCCTAGTACAAGGGACCTGACTGGGACTTGTAGTAACAATACTAATAATAAAACTAAAAATATTTCATTTTTCTACTCAAGCAAGCATTCAGACCTCCAGAAACGAGTATCATTAGTGGAATTCTAAGAAATCATTATTGCTTTCACACTCTACTTTGGCAGGCACTGACAGAACTGCAAAAGTTTCTTGGTCTCTCCATAAAACTTTAAAAGATTTGTTGAAATCCAATTAATGGCCTACATGAGGGAAGAGTGAGTAGGGAGATATAAGCATTGGTAAAGAAATGAAAAACAGGGATTTTAGTAAAAATCAAATGTCCATGATAAAGTCATCATTTAGCATATTTAAAATTATGGCTTGAATCTCATTAGTGCCTTTCAGTGGTGTTACATAAGAGGAACACAATTTTAAAAGACTATGTACATTCATGAATAAACTTGAATGAAAGAATAAGCGATTTTCTTAAGATTAGGCTCTCATGCTAAGAAACTTTAGATCCTTAGAAACTTTTAACTGGGAATAGATATGAAGAAGAAATTTGACAAAACTATTCAACTCTAGGGTTTGTAAAAAGAGTGACCATCCAAAGGTATATATTAGATTTAGCTGCAAGGCAAATCTTACTAGTGAAAACTGTGAATACTTACTTAGAAAATTAGGTAAATAAAATATCAAGTAAAGGCCTATTCACGGGATCAAAAATTTCTCTGTGCATTAAAGAACATACTCTTATAGTAAGGAAGTTTGATGTTCTGTACAAGGTTTTGAAAAACATCAGTGAGTTAGTGAGGAGGGGAACTGGGTCTTGAGTAAAATGTCTTGATCTTCTCTGGACAAGTGAATTGTTTCAGACTGACTGAGGAAGTAGAGGTTCTGATGTTAGAATCAGAAATCAGCTTACCTATGCCAGAATTGACAAGATAATACTGGAACAATATAAATGTATCCCTTACTCATCAGCTTGGGACTTGAGAAAAATTACTCTGAAAGGCAGTCTGGATTCCTTCCCCTGTCTCTTCAATGCACACAGATTCCTGCCACTCATGGCATCAAAAGATGCTGTTCACCTGAAAAAAATCACTGTGGAGAGTTCTTCATTTTCAGTTATCAAGACTATCAAGTAGAAGAGACTATATATAAAGCTTTCTTTAAAGTAAACATGGACTTATGGAATTCACAGCCTCTGCCCAAGGGGAAAATGAGTGTGATATTGCAAGGATATCCAAAATTTCTGAGCCTGGGTGATGAAGCATCTGAGGTCTGGAACATGAACACATCATGAGTTTGCACAGTCAATGACATGTCAGGTACCAACAGATAGAAGACCATTTGTGCTCTCTTATCCTGTTTAGCAGATGGACCAGGTTGCACTGGAAAAAGAGCAAGGTACCTACCATCACAAGGTCTTGATTGAAAGGACATGTCGCATGGAACTTTCTGAAAAGAATGATTTATGGAAGAGGTTCACCAAAAATGTACCATATGGTATGAGTTGTGTACATAGTAGTAATTGTGAATCTGTAACTATCAGTTCATCCATGTTACTACACAACAGAGTGCATTTTCAAGGCTTTTTATTGCATTTGGTATTCTGAAAAATTTATAAATATATTAAAAGAGCAAGGAAAATTGGAAAGAGCAGCCAAAGTCCAGCAGGTCTCTGCTAGAGAAAAAGAGGTGTGTAATTTTATGGAAGGACCTTTGATGAACAAGACCAAAGAGGAGTAAAGCAAAAAGACTCCTCTAAAAGTAACAGAAAAAAATCAACTCCAAAGAATGTTTTTCTCAAATCTAAACCTTAAGACACATCCAATGGGAGACTTGTTCTTCTAAAGTAAACCTTCATGGATGAAAGCATTCAGGCAGTCATTTTGTTTCAAATAAATTAAAAGCTAAAATTTAGGGATATAGCCTTTTCTTTCTTTGGGTCTGTGAGCTTACTTTTGGAATAATCAAAAATAGATGATTCTTTGTGACTATGAATATTAATGAAAAGGATGAAGATTAGGGATATCTTTGACTTGAGACTCAGAGATGATATTTGTTGAACAAGCTTTAGCTACAAACTGTTAAAATTTGCTTATTGTTTGGTAGCAATTACTTTCATAAACGTGATTCTGAATTTTGTCTGTCTTCCTCTTATTCTATTTTAGTGCTAGTTAGGTTATTAACACCATAATTAATGCAAAAGAGTACCAGCACACCCAATCCTATGTCATAATCAGTATAAGACATAGGATTTATGGAAGAACATTAATCCCGAATAACAATATTATTCCTTATTATCACCATATGTTTAGCTTTAGGGGCATTGTTTTATTGAAGTGAAATGTAGTTTCCAGCAAAAAGAAAAATGACTAAGTACTGTAAAAGAGTTTGACCAAGAAAATATTTGTATGAAGTATACAATGGAGACCAGTGAAAGTAAAGAATTCCTAATGAGTTTAATTAGAAATTCATTAATTTACTGTAATGCTCAGGAGAGGCACATTTTTCTTAAAGTGGCTGATACCATATATTGTTATTCACAAAACAGTTCTCAAAACTGGAATACTACCATGGTTTTTCAGTGTAGTTAAATGAGAAATGTCACACATGTGGTGTTTAGATATCAAATTAAGTACCAAAAAGATTAAGGCTGGAAGTGTCAGTGCTCCAAACAGACCTACATCTTCAAGGAAATTTGCCTAGTGGCTAGAGCAGGGGAATGGGAGTCAGAATTTCCTGGATCAATTGGTAACTATACAATGATTCACTCTGTGACTTCAGGGAGGTTGCTTAGCCACTGTGTGCCTCAATTTTCCAAAGTAGAAAGTGGGTGGAATACATACGTTAGGAATTTGAGAAAGCACTCATATAATATCTGTGGCTATGCTCTAAACTTAATATTAACTCAAAGTCAAGCAATATGCCACAAAGCAAAACTGCAAATTAGATATAATAATCAAAACTAACAAATTATAAGTTCATGTTAATACACAATGGGTCCGTGTCTAAAATACTTCCTTAAATTATCTTTTATTTTACAAGACTGCCTCACGTACCATATTTAACTAATCTGTCAAAATGGTTATATAGTAAGATGGAGTATTTTCTCTAAAGCATTCCTCCTTCACCAAGAAAGGGACAGATTCTGCAAAGCTTTATTAATAAGAGCAGTCTCACTGAAATCCCCACTCTTCAATACTGAAAAGAGGGAGGATTAAGCTTTATGTGAGTATTGACCTACTGGTAGACACTTCCTAAAATTTCTCTGAATGGTAACAGTCAAAAAGTCTTGTAGGATTTTGTTTGTCTCTCATTGATTTTCAGATGAATGTACTAAGCTTCTGATACCTGTGCAATTTAGCTTTGACATGGTTCTGTAGAGGTATAACAGACTCATTTAAAGTTCTATTCTATTGATGATGCAGAATAAAAGAATGGAATCCATCTTACTCTTTCATAGCTGTGTAGGAACTACAGGGCTCACCGGAGTAAAAAATATTAAAACTTTACTTTTGTCACAAAGGTAAGCATATGTGACTCTGAAAGCATGTGCAGATTATTATGACATCAGGAATAGGAGAAACTGGATGCAAAGTTCTTCTTTCTCAATCTTTGAAAAAATGTGCTGCATAGACCTGGCCAGCAAAAACTATCCTTAGCCAACTGGAAAAAGGAGTACATATTTGAGTTCAAGTTATCTTAGTCAACATTTAATTTCTCCATGAAACTATCATCATCTTTTGGCTAATATAGATGTGTTTTCCATAATAAGCTCAGCAACTGGCACTCTGAAAGAGGTCTTGTCATTTTAAGTTTGACACAGAGTAGCAAGAATTCAACTCATGGAATTGGAAAATGGGAAGATGTATGTTAGCAACTGAATAAAGCAGTTCTGTATGAAAAGCCTCTTGGCATGATGCATTACATGATACTTATGGCGGCAAGTCATCAGGGAAATAAAGGGGATACAGCTTAATGCTGGAGTCATTAAATTCTTGGCAGCCTTTATAATCTTATTTTGATCACAAACTGTTTTCAAGGACCTGATCCTGCAAGAGTCTGCATGCCTCCTGAAAAGCACCAAGGGTGTTTCACTCCAATTGACTGGAGTGGAGCAGTTTTCAGCAACTCTCAAGGAGGCTCAGCAGTTTGCTGGGTCAGTTTCAGATCATTCCTAGAGACATTCCTAGGGAGCTTCACTCTTGGTGGGACAGCTAAAACAAACTGCAGCCTTGAAACTATCTGTCTTAGGTATTTATAGGGCAGCAATAACCATAATTAAGTTCCAAAAAGTTAGTATCTCAGATAAGCATCTTCCAGAACTTTCCAGATCAACGGATCTAACTAATTTTGTCCCTGGATTCTCATTAATATACTCATTTGCACATTATCTTATTTTCAACCAACTCAGTTCTCAATTTTAGTCTTGATTTCCTTTGTAAATTCAGTTTTAATGTCATCCTTATCCTCTTCGTATCATCTCCAAAGCACCTAGCTAGTAAGTAGTTTCTTTCTGATTAGTCTTGAGTGGCTCAAATTTCACAACCATCTTATCCATCAACTGTTGCACACCAACAGAACACTTGGTCCTTAACTTGTTCCATCTAGAAATTGTAATTAAACTGTTTAAGTATTACAAACAAGCAAAAGTGGAGAAATCCATAGATGATAAAATGTCAAATAAGGAAATTTTAAACTGAATAACTTCCACTTTGGTGCACTTTTGTTTATTAACTGGTATTGTTATACCCCACTGCCATTGTTTGTGCCCAATGCATTTCTTAGATTAAATGGAGCATCTCATACATTTAAACTGATCATAAAAGATACCATAGTTCCCCTCTCCATACTGCCTCAGGAATCATAACTAAACCTATGATCTTCCATAGTCTATCATATGCTTAACCAAAGAGATGTCTTGCATTGTACTCCGAATAGTAGTAAATATGGGCTCTGGTAAAGCATCAGAAAAAGTGAGTTCCACAATTTGAGGACATTTAACTGAAAACATACTGCCTCCAATCCCTGAAAGAGAATATCTAGAGAATGTCATCAAAAGCATCACCATTGATTTTTGGAGACCGCCAGTTTCCAAACCATGTAGAAATTTAACTTGGAATTAATTAGGTAAGCAAATATTATTAAAATGCATGTAATTGGTTTACTTTAACCAAGAAGGCCTTGCATAAACTTGTTTAAATTTTTTACTTTTGTGGAGCAGCACTATGGAGTGAATAATCATCACTGCAACACAATGCCTCTTTCTTAATATGTATTCTTAACAAAGCTATTTCTCAATTTACCACAAGAACAGCAAATGTGCCAAATGCTCTCAACTGAATTTCCACACTAAAGTAACATCTACACATAGAACTCCTTGACAAAACACTCATGATAATGAAACTATCAATATAGGTCAATTAGCCTCTTAGGTTGCTTACCCAATTGATCCTGATAAAACCACAGAAAGGCTGACATGGGATGCAATCAGTAAAGAATTTAAGGACAATAGCATAATTAATGCTAATAAATAGGGTTTTATGGAAAATAGATCTTGTCAAATTTGATTTTTGTCTGAGAGTACAAGTTTGGCTGATAAAGGTAGATAACTATGTTGACATTTATTTAGACTTTTATAAACCATTTGACTTGGTACTGCATAATCTAATTTAAAAATAGTGCTGTACAAAAGCACATACTAAATAAATTAAGAATTGGCTAATGGATAGATCTCAAGAAGTAACCGTAAACCATCATAATCATCATCCATTGAGGGTGTTTCTAATGGTGTCCTGTAGAAAAGAGTTCTTAGCCCAGTGCTATTCAATATCTTTATCAATGATCTGGAAAAAATAGGAAATCATTGCTGAGAAAGTTTGCAAGTGACACAAAATTTGATGGAGTGGTAAATAATGATTAAGGAAGTGTTGTAGCCATGTCGGTCCCAGGATATTAGAGAGATAGGGTGGGTGAGGTACACCTGAAAAAAGAGCTCTGTGTAAGCTCACAAACTTCTCTCTCATCAGCACAAGTTGGTTTACCCCACCACCTTATCTCTCTAATGATTAGAGAAGTCATTTTTACAGAGCAATTTGGATTGCTTGTGGCTGGGCTCCCTTGAACAACATGTGTTTTACTACTGACAAATTCAAGGTCCCACATCTAGTCAAAAAGAATGTAGGGTACACTTAATGGATGGAAGACTGAGAGCAGTACTCCACAGAAGACTTGGAGTCGTGGTGGATAAGTAACTGAACATCAGCTCTCAGCACAATACTGTCATCTCAGTATGATGGTTGAGAAATATTGAATAGAGGCAGGAAGGTGGTATTACTTCTCAGTGAGACCATTACTGGAATACTTTGTCCAGTTCTGGTGTCCACACTTTTAAAAGGATGTTGAAAAATTGGAAGGGTTCAGAAAATAGCAATACCAATGATTCAAGGTGTGAAAATTCATCCTTATAGGGAAAGATTTAAGTAACTCATTCTATTTAGTTTATCAAAGAGAAGATTAAGAGGAAACTTGATCATGGTAGATATGTACCTAAACTGGAAGAGAAATTCTGATAGCAAAAACTCTTTAATCTAAAAGGGCAATGGCATAACAACATCTAATGGTGGGAAACTGAAGCTAAACAAATTCAGACTCAAATCTTTTTTGTCCCTTTGCACTGGCTCCTACAATAAATGATAGTACATTTTTCATTTCTGTGTCATGTCATGAAATCCAGACTCCAGTGCCATTGAATCAAAGGAAGAAGCAAAGGTGAAAGGTTATATTTAGAGAAGAAAAGAAATAGTGGATATGAGGATCAGCTGGAATACGTCTGATGTGTCAGTTGTTTTCTGTTGCCATTTGAATACTGCTTAGGAAGTGTAAATAGAAGCAACTAGAAATTTATTTAAAATGCATATACAGTATATTCCAGGTAAGTACAAGTAATTTATTTTTCTTTGTGTAAAATATGTTGATTTTTTAAATCTCTGTGTGAAATTACAGAGTTCACTAAAGTCAGTTCTGTATAGTACCTGCTGGTACAAACCTTCAATTGTTTTGCTGAAGCCAGTTCGGAATATAAACTAAAATTCTTAACTCTGTGAACAGTAATATGGTAAAAGAGAATTTAATTCAATAACAAGAAAGGAAAAGAGTTCAATCTGATACATCTTTTAGATGAATACTTTTCATGTTATTTTGTATTCCACTCCATTCTGTTTGAAAAAGACAATCTCACAAATTACTCTACTTAAAAATGAATTTTAAAGATGCATACAACTAATAAAAATATCACAACTAAAATGATACACTCAAAATAATACTGTATCTATATACAGTTGTGTCAAAGAAGGTGGTGCTTCTTAAAACCGATCTACAAATCAGTTCCATTAAAGTACGCGACTACTTTCAGCATATAAATACTGATATAGTCTTCTAGAAAGACTCTTCAAATTTAATTAGCAGTTAATGAATGTATTTACTGTGCTGTCTCACATAATGCAAGCATGCACAAGTTAACATCAATAAAGTCTATGTGAAACATTTCCAAAAGTATATACAATTGAACCTCTTTTAATTTGTACTTTCTTGATTGCTATCAATGCTTTAAAAAGCACAAATATTAACTTATTAAATCTTCAGAATAAAAGAGCAAATAGCATAAACTACATTTAAACTCTGTCGTAAGGAAAAAATAGAGGGTTTTTTTTTCTTGGCCTTGAATCATCTTAAAGGTCATTTGAACTCGTAAGCATGCACTGCATTCCCAAATTAATTAATTAGAAACACAAGTAAGCCGCAGTTAAAAACAGTTTCATTTTTCTTTCACTTATTCGCCATCCAAGTCTTTCCTGTCCCATCTTTACCAATTTGAGATCCAACACAATTTACTTAAGGGCAGTGCTCACTAGATGCTTTATGTACAAGTTCCCTACAAATGCTTTTTTTTGTCAATGCCAGTTTCTGTCTTCATAAAAATCAGCGAACTTTCTGCTTTCATAATTGATTTTGATATACGGATCAAATGTGATATATCATGTGCAGAAGGTTAAAAAAACAAAGATGTTTTCATATGTAGAGATGGAAGAAAATTCTGCCATTATGAAACATTTAGAATTTTTAAAAAATACACTTTAGAGGTGTTAAAAATGAACAAACATCAATTTTAAAGAGAAAGTGCTTATAATGCATAAGAGAGAGATCCTATGATGAATTTTGTCTTTGTCTGCCTTTCCCGAGGAACTATACCTCCTCTATTTCTTTCCCTTTCTTTCCAGCATTTAAAGGCAGTTTTAAAAGGGGAGCAAGCAGGCTCACAACCACTGTGATACAGGTTTCATTCTTTACATGAAAATGTCTTCTCATAACATACACATATGCCAATCTAGAGGAACAACTGAGGGAAAAATCCATGGTAGCTGTTCTGCTGGAAAATGTTTCTGATGCCAAAACCCTCCTGTGGCAAAGGCTATAGATAAAAATGGTACTTGTGAGTGGGGCTTTCATTCTGGGAGAGCAGTATCCACAGGGACATCAGGAGGAGAGAGCTATTTGCAAAAACACCAGATGATGTTGGAGTGTTTGGAAATGGAGCCATATGCACAAGGCTTCCACAGTACAAAACATACACTTAAGAAACTTTTCCCATTGCTCCCTGGGCATTCTTGTCAGAGGGCACCCACTTTGCATACACTGATGGCCAATAAAAGACTATTGGTCATATAGGCTTCTTGGAGCTAAGGAGAAGTCAGAAGGAAAGCTAGTGGGAAAGATGTTTTGAAGTAGGTTAGGTCTGGTTGGCAGGGCTGCCCAGAGGATTCAGGGGGCCTGGGGCAAAGCAATTTCGGGGGCCCCTTCCGTAAAAAAGTTGCAATATTATAGAATACTATATTCTCATGGGGGGCCTCTGTAGGGCCCGAGGTCTGGGGCAAATTGCCCCACTTGCATCCCCCTCTGGGCGGCCCTGCTGGTTGGATGCCTAAAATTAGACTGTTCTGATGGTTGAGCTGACAGTTCTTAGAAACAGCAAGGAATGGTTGGTGTCACATTCTCATCCTCTAAAGTAGAAAAGTGTCAGGAAAGAATCATGTTATCAGCATTTTGGCTGGTAAGCTGATCACAGAGAAATAAAATAATTGATCCTGCACAGTGCTGGAAAATGTGCCAGAATGTGTAAGTCCAAGGTAAAAAATGATGAGCAGAATATGGAACACAGAAAAACTAATAAGAGCACCTTTTACTGCCAAAAACTAATCCCTGCCTTCTGGCGGGAATAAGGAGGAAACATGTTCCAACTCCTAATTCCTTTGGACTCAAACTTCATTAGGATTTTAGGGGTTCTACCAGAGGCATTAGGTCACATGCAAGCCCCTCTTCCCTAACCACATGAGCTTTGGAGAGGAAACCAGGGGCAGAGCCAGTCCTAGAAATTGAAGACTACCCCAACAGGAGCAGGTAACCAAGCACCTCTTCATAGCTCCCAGGACACAGGAGACGTCCTCACACTCTGCTGCCTTCACTTAAGGTTTTGGACATTTTCTTTTTGCTGACTGACTGCTTGTTTTGACTGCCTCCACCCCATCCTTCACAGTCCCTCCGCTGGCATCTTCCTTCCCTATTTTGCTCTTTCCTTATCCTCATCTCTGCTTCTCTGTCCCTTCAATTTCACTCTTCCTATTCCTTTGTCTTTCCTGCTTCCTGGAGCCTATTAAGTCATCCCTTCATGCCTCTCCCTTCATCTCCAATCTGCAGGGGCGGCTCTACACATTTCGCCGCCCCAAGCATGGCGGCATCCCGCGGGGGACCCTCTGCCGGTTGCTGGTCCACAGCTTCGGTGGACCTCCTGCAGGCGTACCAGCGGACCCTCCGCAGGCACGCCTGCGGGAGGTCCACCGGGGCCCTGCCTGCCGCCCTCCCGGCAACCGGCAGAGTGCCGCCCGTGGCGTGCCGCCCCAAGCACGTGCTTGGCATGCTGGGGCCTGGAGCCGCCTCTGCCAATCTGTAAAACACATACAAAAATCAACAAAACTCCCATCCACCCTCAGAAGCACTCAACAAAGAGGAACCAATCTAACCTTTACCATCCACAACTCTAATCATTCTACTTATTTTTTGCATGCCCTTCTTTCATCCTGTGTCTGTGCAATTCTCAGCACAATGGAGCGCTGATCTCTGCTGGTGCTATTGCAAAAAGGGTAATAGTAACAATACTGGTTGTTAAACATCTCATCATCATGTTGGAGATTACAGTTTGGTACATGTTTCCTCATACATTATATATTCCACCTGGGGACTGCTCCTTTGTTATCCAGGTCATTTGTGAGTAAGGATGCAAGCACAGAGACTAACAACTGCTCAGTATGAGGCAGAGTTAAGTACCTGTAATTATTTTTACTCATGTGCAAGCCTAACTGGTGGTGGCGTGGAAAAATGTTTCCTATATGGTAGGTGAAAGGCCAAAGAAACACTTCTCTTAAGTAGAGGAAGTATACTGAGCTGCTGTCTAGTGAAGGTGAGACATAAGGAGTTCCTATCGACTTTTCTGGTTGTTTATAGCAGAGATAGTAACACCAGAAGCTTCTTTCACAGAGTTGCTGCAATGGAATGTTATGGGTAGGTGCACTTGTGCCTCCGTATTTGTGGTCGGAAGTTGTATAAGAGAATCCAAGCTGCAAAACACACATTCACTACACAAACCTATGCTCTGCTCTTGGAACAGCTGCACTTTACAGTAATGCCAGCATCTGTTTTGTGGTTTGAAGGCGTTTTAGTCTTGCGAAGTTGTTTTAACCTTGACGACTCCTTAAGGTTTTCTTGCTGTGTGTTTTCACTAATTCATGGTGAATATTTTATTCCACGTCTTGAATGTAGTCCATTGTTTTCTACTTTTTACATTGGCTCTGACTGTTGGCCTCATACACATGGCAACACATGTGATATTGGTTGCCTTTTGCTCACCAGCCATGTAGACTAAGAGTCCATATTGATCAAGGACAGCCATAATAGATTAGATTATTTTTAATTTATTTAACTTAAATTATTAATTTAATTTATTAACTCTATGCTAAGAACTACTGGATCTCAATGTCTGGATTATTCTGAAATGGATCAATATTGTTCTAATAACATTTATAGGAAAAGCCATGCTCTGACATAGGTTTTCAGATTGCTCCCTTCTTCAGCATTTTCAGTATGATTATATAATAAATTTAAGACACTAAGATAATGCCACTAAAATAACAAAACTACTCAAACTGAACAACTAATTGCTGTTTCCAAACAAAAAAAGTGTAAAAGTTTCCTCTTTCTCTTCCTCTCTTGTTGGATTCTTATCCTTTCATATCAAAAGAAATTGAAAGGATTGGGATTATTTATTTTGAAAAGAGACAAGCAAGAGCAGACAAGATAAAAGTATGATATGGAAAAGCGTTGTTTCATAATACAAGGAGTCTTCTCATTTAAATCGAAAGGCAGCAAATTCAAAACTGATAAGAAATACATTTTCACATAGTGCATAATTAGACTGTAGAACTCATTGCCACAGGATGTTGTTGAAATAAAAAATTTAACAAGATTATTCAAAGTGGTACTAGACATTTATCTGGATAACAAGAAGATTCACAGTACTAACAGTTAACACTTAGAATTTTTTGGAAGGGATATAAAACCCTATGCTTCAAGCCTTAGGGACTGGTTTGACTATTAGGTATAAAAAAGAGGCTTTTATGTGGGTGGATTTTTCCACATCTGCCTACTGTGTAGTTTCTTGTACCTTCCTGTGAAGTGTGCGGTACTGGCTACTGTAAAAGTCGAGATACCACACAAAACTGATTCCAGGTCTGAGCCAGACTGCTTTAAAATCATAGGAAACTTTGAAATGACTAGAGAATTCAGTGCATTTTATTATTGTCCTGCATATCCTACTGAGCAAGCATTCCTTGCTTCCACAACACAAAATTAAATTCTGGTCCTATTGAAGTCAGTAGTAGTTTTGCCATTTAATTCAGCGGGGCCAGAATTTCATCCTTAATGTTTTAAATAGTGGTTCTCAAACTGGGGCCGCCGCTTGTATAGGGAAAACCCCTGGTGGGCTGGGCCGGTTTGTTTACCTGCTCCATCCGCAGGTCCAGCCGATCGAGGCTCCCACAGTTCACCATTGCAGTCCAATGGGAGTTGCTGGAAGTGGCAGCCAGTACGTCCCTCGGCCCACACCGCTTCCAGCAGCTCCCATTAGCCTGAAGCAGTAAACCGTGGCCAGTGGGAGCCACAATTGGCCGGACCTGCAGACGGGGCAGGTAAACAAACTGGCCCGGCCTGCCTACACAAGCGGCGGCCCCAGTTTGAGAATCACTGGTTTAAAACAATCTACAAACTTTTGTATGTTGACTTGCCACTACTGCCCATTTTTTCCACATCATCTGCTTGTATTGATCCTCTTCCTTCAGGCAAATCAGCCAACCGGAGTTCACATGTGAGATTAAAAACCCAGATAGAAAGAAGTTCACATTTGCTGCTTTTTTGTACAGAGGGACCCTGAAATGAACAGGTCAGCTTCCTAAGGTAAACTAGTCATCAAACATACACTAGAATGGATACAGTGAATTTTCTTCAGCATCAGTGAAGGAGTTTGCACAACCAAGGTTGTTTGATGGTTCTTCATACTATCTCCTTTCATGACATAATATTGCTGTTTTGTTGTTGGCCTTAATCATACAAACGCCTAAGGAGCAAAACGCCTGTGCCTTCCCAACTGCCTATAGTTCAGAAAATTGAGTGGCACTTGGAAGGAAAGCAATCAACGGCCTTTCTCAATCCAGTCAAAACATGAATGTAGTTTTCTGAATTTCAGAAAGAGTTTGAGGTCAAAGGGTCTATCTGATCATCTCCTGTATATCACAGGCCACCAGAACAACCTACCACCCACACACTACATCTAACAACCAACTTTAGACCAAAGTATTACAGCTGACAGGAGATCAGACTATTATGTACCATAGACAGGGAATAGGAGAGACCAAGATACACTGGTGCCCAATGCCCCCACAATGGCAGGGAAATGATTACGTGAGATATACCCACATAATCCTGGCAAGTATCCCACACCCACATGCTGCAGAAAAAGGCAAAAACTCAACAAACTTACTGCCAATCTGAACTGGGGGGAAATTCCTTCCCGTCTCCACATATGGTTATCAGTTAGACCCTGAACATGTGAGCAAGAACCAGCCAGCCAAACACCTGAGAGAGAGAAACCTCAGAGGCTGGCCATCTTGTCTAATGACTCATCTCCAGCTGTGGCTATCCCTGATACTTCAGAGGAAAGAGATTTAAAAAAAAAACCCGAAGACACTGGAGGGGGGAATCCTTTCCTGACACCTGCAGGTGGCTGGCTGAAACCCTGAAGCATGATCTTTTAGGAAACATAAAACTTAAACTGGAAGTAAGCCCCAGAGCTGTTGAGTTCTTCCCTCTACCATCACAACCAACCCTGTCATACAGTTGCAGTAATAAATGTGTTCAGTTTACTCTTAAAACTAATTAAGTTGTTTGCTCCCAGAACAACTATTGGGGAGCCAGTTCCAGAACTTGACCCCTCTGATGGTTAGAAACTGTCTTCTAATTTCCATCCTGAATTTGTTCATGGCCAATTTATATCCATTTGTTCTTGCACCAGCATTGTCCTTTAGCTTAAATAGCAATTCACCTCCCCTCCCTCCTATTGTATTTATAGACAGCAATCATATCCCCTCTCAGCCTTCTTTTTGCTAGACTAAACTTGTCCAGTCTCCCCTCATAAGATAGTCCTTTCATCCCTTGATCATTCTACTTGCTCTTTTTCTGCATCTGTTCCAGTTTAAAATCATCTTTCTTGAACATATATGACCAGAGTTGTACAATGGCATTAATACTTCACTACCTTTGCTGGAAACTCCTTGCCTGATACCATCCTAGGATCACATTTGCCTTTTTCACAGCTGCATAACATTGGTGGCTCATAGTCATCCTGTGAGCAACCCACACACACAAGTCTCTCTCCTTCTCTGTCACTTCCAACTGGTAAGCCCCTAGCTTGTAGCAGAAATTCTTATTATTAGACCTTAAGTGCTTAACCTTGCACTTTGTATTACTGAATTTCATCTAATTTCTTTCACTCCTATCTGCAAGATCATCCAGCTTTTCCTGTATAATATTCTGTACCTTCTCTGTACTGATGATGCTTCCCAACTTTGTATTATCAGCAAACTTCATCCGCACACTCCTACTTTATGAGCCAAGGTCATTAATACAAATATTTAATAAGATTGGTACCAAGCAGGGCCGGCGCTACCATTTAGGTGACCTAGGCAATGGCCTAGGGCGCCAGAATTTGGAGGGGGCGCTATTTTGCCGGGGGGGGGCGGCACGCGGGTCCGGTGGACCTACCGCAGTCATGCCGGCGGATGGTCCGCTTCTGGAAAGGCTCCGGTGGAGCTGCCGCAGTCATTTTGGCGGACGGTGCGCTGGTCTACAGGCTCCGGCGGACCTACCGCAGTCATGCCTGCGGCAGGTCCACCGGAGCCTTTAGACCAGCAGACCGCCCGCCGGCATCATTGCAGCAGCTCCACCGGAGCCTTTCCAGCAGCGGACCGTCCGCCGGCATGACTGCGGTAGGTCCACCGGACCCACGGGGGGCGGTGAAATGGCCTTCCACCTAGGGCGTCAGAAACCTTGGCGCCGCTCCTGGTACCAAGAGTGATCTTTGAGGAACTCTATTAGTAGCCTCCCTCCAGTCCAGCACAACCCATTGCCTTGTCCCCTTTAGCCAGTTCCTTATCCATCTTACAGTTCTTGTACTTATTGCCAGCTTTCCTAATTTAACAAATAATTTCCCATGGCACCATATCAAATACTATGCTGATGTCCAAGTAAATTAGATCTACTGCACTTCACTTATATAAAAAAGTAAGTTATTTTCTCAAAGAAGGAAACTGGGTTCTACCTTTCATAAATCCATGTTGTGTTACATCTCCTTTACCATTGACCTCGATGAATTTAATTTCGTCTTTCCGTCTCAATTTGTTCTAAAGCATGCCTACTTCTGAAGTCAGACTAACAGGTCTATAATTGTTCAGGTCACTTTTTCTGCCTTTGTTAAATATAGGTACATTAGTTATTCTCCAGGCAAATTGTAGTACCCCAAACAGATAGATTTATTAAAAATACTTGCTACCAGACTAGCAATCTCTTGTGCCAGTCTTTCAGTATCTGGGACAGAAGTTATCCGGTCCCCACAATTTGAGTGTATTAAGCTCTTTAAGGGTTTTTTTCCACTTCAGATGTGGTAATTTCCATTTCTAGATACTCATTTCCATCAGCCATACTACCTTCATGCATATGTTCCATATTATCATCCTTACTGAAGAAAGAAAAAGGAAAAAGAAAGGGGGAGGGGAAAATGAAATGAGAAAAACAGGATAAGAAATATTCTACTCAGAAACCTGGTTGACTGATGTCTCCTAGTTTCCTTAGGAAAGCATGTAGTAGCATAACACCACTTGTAACTAAATTACTAATAACTAGAGTTGGTCAGGAATATTTCACCAAAACATTTTTTTAAAATAGAAAATGACAATTTGTTGAAACCTAAACTTTTTGCAGAAAAGTATTGGTCTGAACAACACGTTTATCAGGAAAGGCTTCTCAGGTCAAGGGTGGAAAAAATGAGAGACAGAGAGACATACTTTTGCACTGTAGAATAGCCACCAGCCCCATGGACAGGGACCTCGCATTAGACGTGGGAAACCCAGATCCAAGTCCCTGCTCTGTCTGGTTTGGAGCAACAACTTTAATCTGGGTCTCCACATTCCAGGTGAGTGCACTCACCACTTGGCCATTCTGGGGCTCTCTTTCTCATTTTTTCATTAAACATTTAGAATTTTTTGGTTTTGTTTTGTATCAGACTGCAACCAAATTTAGTATTTTTCTGCTAAACAGATTTCTTGTTTCCTGCCCAGCCCCACTAACAACATACAACTGAAGCATGAACATCTTTCAAAGAATTCAAAAAGGGCCACTGTATCTCTATAACTGCAGATTCTTAGATTTATGTCAAAAGGTAAGAGGAAAGACCTGCTGGGTACAAGCCATTGTTCAGTTGGCCCATCTACTACATAATTCCACTGCCATATACACATATATATCAGGGAGGAGCTGTGGCCACATTACTACTCCAGCCCAAATCCTGCTTTATTGGCCACGCTGAAGTTGTAGCTCAGATATCCAGAGGCAGCCAAAGAGTCTGCTCCTCCAGGGCCACTCGCATATGGTTGACACTCAGGCTATGTGCTCATTATCAGAATTTCACCTTGACTGAAAATCTGTTCTTCAAATGCTGAATATGTCACTTTCAAACATTCACAATTTTGTTAATTTTTCTACCAGTCTTGTTTTAATTTAATCATGGATATATGCTACTCCTCAATGAGGAATGTTTCCATGTCAAGTTTCAAATTCAGCTATTTTTGATCTAGCCATGTTGAAAAAAAATATGGCAACATTTTAGAGAGAGAAAAGTGTTTGTTTTCTTGTACATGGACATAACACAAAACTGTGAAAGGGATTCACAATTTTGTTAATTTTTCTACCAGTCTTGTTTTAATTTAATCATGGATATATGCTACTCCTCAATGAGGAATGTTTCCATGTCAAGTTTCAAATTCAGCTATTTTTGATCTAGCCATGTTGAAAAAAAATATGGCAACATTTTAGAGAGAGAAAAGTGTTTGTTTTCTTGTACATGGACATAACACAAAACTGTGAAAGGGATTTTACGTAAAATTAGCAAAAATATTCACCTTTGGATGGAGACTAAGCATGGAAGGTGAAATTAAGATGTTCTCAGCATGTGAAAATATACACGTGCATTCATGCAGCTAATGTACTTACTGCATATACTGCAGATTTCAGATTCGTATTAAAACTCCACTACACCAAGGCTGGAATAATTTGATAGATGCTAAATTTATGACTCTCATAGTTACTTGCATGTGAAAACGTTTTGCTATGCTTGTGATTTTAGTCAAGGTATTAAAATCATTGCCATATGCAGGGAGACATATTTTAACCTCATTGTTAAATTAAAAACATTCATATTGAATCAGTGACAAAATGGACCAAGAATATATGTTTTATATAAGCTTGGGGGGGGGGGGTTAATTACATTTAAAATTTGTAACCTAATATACTGAATTATTTTAAAATATTTTCAATTTTTAAATCTATCATATATTATATTATTTTTAAGTCCACATTTATATATAGTGGCATATCAATGTTCTGTTAACATACAAGAACACAGCGTGTGCATATTTGTTTATGGTTATGTGGATGTGGCATATATAAATATAACATTTTGGATATTATGCAAGTATGTGCATATTGTATTTATATCATTATCAATACATTATATATAAAGGTGTCCATATTTTGTTTATAATTTATTCTCTAATAGTTGAAACAATGTCATAGAAATATACACCTATTAAGAGTATCTAATGACATAATGATAGACATCATTAGACTCTTTTCATGCATATATTTCTTGCCAGTATATAACTGGTGAAACATTTATAAACGCCTGTAAGATATGAAAAGCAAAACGTTTTTATCAAAGATACATACAAAATCATTACCCAGAACCTTGCTCAGAAATTTTAAATTGAATTAAAAAAATAAATTTAAATATACAAAAATGTTAGATGGTAAAATCAACCTTCGAATGAAATCTACTGCCACTATTGTGGAATCAATATCACTTGAAATTCAAGTAATGGCCTGTAGGGGGATAGACTAAAGTTGTAAGTTCTTTCCTAATGTAAGAATTCTGGACTCAAACCTACAAACTGTTCCTACTGCACATATACTTTGTTCTAAGTAGAGGACTACAAAGTGACTCTGCTTATGAGAAAAAAATTGGATTTATTAAATTTTTTAAAATGTTTTGCATGGGCCTAACTCTGCTCCAACTAAAGTCAATGGTAAACTCGCATTCATTTCAATGAGAGCGTAGTTAGGTCAATGCTGAGCACTTTTGTAAATTTCATCCAGTAGTTACTGTATGCAGAACTAATCCTTACATTTTTGGGCTCCTAATCAGGAAAGCACTTAAGAACATGCTTAAATCTCTCCCTATGTAAGAAAACACTGACAAGGCTCATTGACTTCAATGGGACTAAGCACGTTATTAAGCATTTTTCTGAACAGGGATGATTTACTGACTGGAGACTTTAAGGTTATATTTGTTGAAAAAGAGAAAAACAGATTATTTTTAAATTGTTTGATTTCAAGAAAATAATGAGCAGTTTATTTTATGCAGTATAGCACTGCTACCCTCTTGATTTTCAAAGGATAGTTTTAGTTTTTACAGAGCTATCCTGTGTCTTTTGAGCTACTGTCAAGGACCTTAAAGCATTCAAAAACATTTGAGGCCACCACAGTTTCACACTCTGTCAGGGTTCCTTCCCCACTCTGAACTCTGGGGTACAGATGTGGGGACCCGCATGAAAGACCCCCTAAACTTATTTTTACCATCTAGATTAAAGCTTTCCCATGGCACAAGTTCCACCTTGTTCTTGAACAGTATGCTGCCACCACCAAGTGATTTAGACCAAGAATCAGGGAAAGGACCACTTGGAGTCCTATTTCCCCAAAATATTGCCCCAAGCCCTGCACCCCCTTTCCTGGGGAAGGCTTGAGAATAATATCCTCACCAATTGGTACAGGTGAACACAGACCCAAGCCCTTGGATCATAAGAACAATGAAAACTCAATCAGGTTCTTAAAAGAAGAATTTTAATTAAAGAAAAGGTAAAAGAATCATCTCTGTAAAATCAAGCTGGTAAGTACTTTACAGAATAACAAAAGATTCAAAAACACAGAGGATTTCCCCTCTAGGAAAAACTTTAAAGTTACAAAAGCAGGGATAAACCTCCCTCTTAGCACAGGGAAAATTCACAAGCTGAAACAAAAGATAATCTAACACATTTCTTTGCTATTACTTAGTATTTCTGCAATATTAGATGCTTAGTCCAGATATGCTTAAGGAGATGTATTTTTCCTGCCCTGATTCCTTGCTGACTCGAAGAGAACAAAACAAAGACACAAACAAAAACCTTCCCCCACAGATTTGCAAGTATCTTCTCCCCTTATTGGTCCTTTTGGTCAGGTGCCAACCAGGTTATCTGAGCTTCTTAACCCTTTATAGGTAAAAGAGGAATTTACCCTTTACATGGTAAAGAAGGATTTTATGCTATCCTTAGCTGTATGTTTATGACACACCCTAATGGGCCATGTCAAACCATCCAGGCACTGTCTGACTACGCCAGGAGGACAGGAGACACTGGATGTGCTTTAATTAGACCTCAATTCTAGTCTTAAATATCTGGGACTAACCATCAGATAAAATTTTACAGTGCAGGTAATTCCATAATTCTTTCCAAATACTTGGGGGCTGCCATCAGCCTTCCCCTATCCTGGTCCCAGCCAACCCGCTGCTCTGTCTGAGGATGAAAGGGGGCTATAAAGGAGTGGTGGGGGTTGACATCTCACCATACCAGTTGTAGGAGCCCCAAACCTCTCTTCTCCGATCCTTTAAAGAATACCTCCTTTAAATCTTTTACCAGTCCATTTGATCTGATCACCATGTCCATTCCCTGCAGAATATCTGCACAGGACGTTTGCCACAAGTTTACATGATGAATTGTGACCGTATAGCTTAATCCCCCTTTTCCGAACCTAACAGACGCCTAACCTGCAGTAGGGAAGGCCACCCTTCCCCTCCCTGCCAACCCCCGCCCCCAACCCACATCTTGCCTAGCCCAATCTGGTGGTAAGAGAAAAATTCCTTCTCAGCCCCCTTGAGAAAGAAGCATCTAGGGTAATAACAACAACAGATCATGAGGAAACCTGTATTTTAACTACTTACATGAGTGGGAGGTTGGGTGTTGCTCACGTGCTTCAGGTAAAAGAGGTCTGGACCCTATCTGGTCACCTGTGGGAGAGAGGGCAAGATGTCTGCTGACCTGGTCTGTGTGACTGCTGCCTACTTTTTATGTGGAACAGGTAATCTTGGGGGCAGGAGAGGGCTTTAAAAGGGCAATGACCCCTTTCCTCTGAGCAGGTGGAAAACTCACCCTTGCAATTCAAGAAGGGCAACTCACCTTCTTTGTTAAACCAAACAAAGGTTAGTTATTTAATATGTGGCGAGGGCAATTGAAATCCTAAAGGTAAAATATCTGTAAAGTTTTTTCTGGGTTATCCTTAATTATTCTTTAAATGGTACATGCATGACTATTCTCCCCTGACAGAGAGATCAGATGATATAGCAGTGCAATATGGTTTTCTTTTTCCTAGCTGGCAGTTGATTTTTTGTGACATCTGATTTTTGCTCACTGCAAGAGTGTGTTTGTTTTAGGGGGAGGTAGAAGGATTGGGGGAGTTTAAAGTAAGGTATCTACAGCTAGCCAGTTTTTCTGCTGACTAGTTCAGTTTTCTGTGGCTATATTATGCTGGATTAAGCACTCAGTCTACTACAACTCAGTGCTTAATTTGTAATGAAAGAGGTGTCGGGGCTCAAGCAATTGTTTTACATTCATAACTGATGCAGCAAGCCCAGAGCTATGAAGTGCCAAGCCTAGATATGTCAGGGCTGAGCCTTGGCACAAATTAAGCACTGCATCCATCAGACGATTGGTATGTAGTAAGACGCATTGTTTGACTAAGGGTATCTCTACACTGCAGCGGGGACAGAGCTTCCCAGCTTAAATAGACAGACAAATCCTTGTTCTGTTAAATCTAGTGGGCTAAAAGTGGCAGCATAACCAAGGGGTAGCACAGGCAGCAGCTTGGGCTAACCAGCCGAATACAAATCTGCCTGGCCACCCTGGCTACGTACTCGGGCAGCTAGTGCAAGCCCCTGTCTGTGCTACCCCGACCTACTCTGCTGCTTTTAGCATGCTAGGTTGAGCAGAGCTAACATATGTCTGTCTACTCAAGCTGGGAAGCACACTCCCAGCTGTAGTGTAGACATACTCTTAGAACAGGCAATATCTAGCAAAAGGAAACATGAAACAACAACAAAAGCTATAGTCTTCTTCTCAACTGAGATTGTGAGGGCCCTCTAGCCTCCTGTAGCCATAGATAGGGCCTGCTTGTTCTCTTACAGCATTCCGTTCCAGCCACAGGAGAGTGTAATCTCAGCTCTCTTTTGGTTGCAGGCTCCTTCATGCACCTTGGGCCTTCATTTATACCATGCAGCCTGGAATCAGACCCAATCACTAGATACTGTCCAGTTGGGTCAGCTGATTCCCAGCACCCACCTGCTGGACTTCCATCCAGGCTGACTACTTGTGGCTCTAAAGGGAAAGGACTCTGTTACATTATATGTGAGTTAATCTTGAGAGGGAGGTGTCCTCTGAGCACAGGACTGAGAATCAGGAATTCCTGAGATCCAGTCTGACTCTGACACTAACTCCCTCTGTGGCTTTGGGGAAATCACTTATCACAGTCTTCTACTGGCAATAAAGATACTTTATTCTTCCCAACACCTTGTGCTGTAATATTAGATAGTGCATGTAAAGTCTACAGTCTAGGACACCACCGCACAGGAGCAGAACATCTTCAAAAAAGTGACATTCAAAGACTTAATAATGTCCCTGGCATTCCACAGTCTCTGTGGATCAGAGCGTCAAAGATATCTGAGATAGGATCCTATTTATTTATTATATAAACTATGAGAGCCATGTAATAATAATCCAAAGAGTGCTTAATATATTTTTAAAATAAGAACCCTAATTTATCTCTTTTTCCTCAAGCATAGTACAAGTATTGACTTTTATTTACAAAAAGAGGGTTTTCAGGAAATAAGCAAAACCCACATCATTTATTAATATAACTAATCTGCAACTAATACTATTTTTTACACATTTATAGGGCATAATTATAATAGCTAGGGTTTTATTCAACAAAGTCCTTCAATTCTGGCAAGGTAGGCTGTATAAAATGGCACAGCATTCCAGATAGCATTCACGAACCAAACAAGTAATTTCAAATTCTGTCCTTGGATACCTGAATGCAACTCCCAGTGACTTCAATAGGAGTCATGCACACACATTCCAGGGTAGGATTTAGAGATGTTATGATCATTTGTTTGGTCATATAAATCTGATTCCTGATTCTTTAACTATTCTCTTGGTATTCCAGGCAAGATGATGGTATACCCCAATTTACTTGAAGGCTGACAGACAACATACAAGTATGAGTTTGGCATGTGTCAAAAAAAAAACCCAAATAAATCAATATAATGGTGGATTTTAATACTAAATTAAGAAATAATGGGCTAAAAATTACAAATTCAGAAATTCCAAGTTTAATACAGTATCATTTACTTAGAATACAGATTTTAGCATCTTCCCTTTTAAAAGTAATATTATTTCTCACTATATGCTGCTCTTTGACTCAGCCTTTGGATCCCTCACTCCTGACCCTGTTATTCATCAGTTGTCCCCAGTAATTATTTGAATCCTGGGTTCAGTAGCTCCTCCCCTTAGGCTGGGGGAGGGGCCTTCAGACACAGGCAGGCTTGTGCCTCCCCACCTCCCTGCTTTTCAACAGGTACACTATCTTAGCCATCGATAGCAGTTTACTCAGGCATATCTACTCTGTTCTGCGAAGTCATTATAAATCCTTAACTCATTTTCTTTCCACACAGATGAGAAATTTCAAACATATATTTAATTGGTTAGATGCAGGCTGATCATCTGGTTTGAATGCTCCACTGGGGTTTCACAACCATGAAATTTAAAGTGAAAGTTAATAGAATTTTTGGTGAGCTTCACTTTGAAGTTATTTGGCTCAAATCCTTTTTGCAATGCTTGCACGCAGAGTGAGACTTGTTAAAAACTTGAAAATTTGATTTGAAGTTTGGTAGATTCTACAGTAGAGAAGTATCAGAGAACAGATAAAAGAACAGAGAAGCACAGAGTAAGGGAAGAGGCATTAGATCTGGTGGTAGGAAAAACAAAAGGAAGAAAGTATACAGGCTGGGGATGGCGTGGAAGCAAAGTGGGTAGGAAGCAACAGACTAAAGAAGCAAAAAGAAAGAGTAAAGAGTAGAAGAGCAAGAGAATGTAGAAAAAGGCATATAACAGGGAGATACAGTAGCACAGATGACACCAGATTATAAAAAACTAACAAACCAAAAACACAACCACAGCGCACACACTGCTCCCTCCCACTTCACAAAAAATTAGCATAAATTTGTAAACAAAGATAAAATTAAATGGAAGTCTTGCTTGGGAGGGAGGTCTGCATCCTTCAGGTGACAAAACTCACACTATGGTGAGGACAATGTGACATTAACACTCCTGAATTACTGTAGTGATGATGGATAATACAGCCACTGCACATTCCTGATACATAAGTGGATAGGAATGGGGATGCTGTACCATCAATCAAGAATGATCTTTGGAAAAGAGGTGGTTAACTTGGGTAAAATGCTGCCTGTCAAAGATGTAATCCTGTCTCTCTTCTGCCCAGCACACTTTGGTTAGCTACAGGATTCTGAATGGAATTGGCTGAGCTAGAAGGACCCCTCTGTAGAAAGAAAGTCACAAGAGGAAGCTGTGTAGCAACTGTTCTGAGGATGGCCTCATTTCAGAAAAGGTGTAGCCCAAACTCAAAATTACTATATTTTTTAAACTATTAAAATGCTTAAATTTGAAAACTACACAGTGCACTCTGAATTCCATATTTTTGATCAACAAAGAGTATTTTGTGTTACACTAGTAACTGTGGATATTTGTTAATAGCATCTATCAGTCAACACAAAATTAAGGCAACTCCAAATTTTCTAGGTTAAAGATATTTGAATAAGAAAGTTTTGATAGTACTGTAGATTTTGATTATTTCTCTTCAAATGCAGATATCTTTTCAGTTTCTGTCAGTTTTCAAAGCCTATAAAGGTCAAGCAGGTACTTTATCTTCCTTAAGACACTGAGGTCTGTTTTCCATCATTTGCAAGTTCTAAGGTTTATGCTTCTTCAAGGAGGTGACACCGGTAAAATTCTCACAAATCTTTTAAATGTGGTCTTTAAAAATTCTGTGAATCTTGGCTAAAACATGTATATTTCTTTCAGCTAGAAACCTGAACCAGAGAAATTTTAAGAAAACAGTCTGATTCTTAAAAAATGCAAGTACAGTTTAGAATAATATGGTGAATGGGAAACACAGCACTAGAAATTGACATGCAGAGTTCCTTGTGAGTGGGTGTGAGTATACATATACAGGAGATTTTTTAAAAAGAAAACCATGATCAATTCTTGTCTGCGCTACATATGTGTAACTACATTAACTTTTTATTTTAATAACCGCTCTCACCAGTTTAAGATTTTAAATAAAACCAGAAGTATTGTAGAATCATTAAGACAAACTGAAGAAGCAAATGAAAAGTTAACAGACTTCAATGTGTTTCTTTGCAGGTATTCTGGAAATAAGAACAGTGGCAGTTGGAGTAGTGGCAATCAAAGGGGTGGAAAGTGAATACTTTCTAGCAATGAACAAGTCTGGAAAACTCTATGGAAAGGTACTGATAATACTGCAAAGAACTTATACTATGGAAATATATACTTGTGTACATTTTATGCTGATTTTTACATAACCTCTGTGCAATTTGTGTACATTACTGCTAGTAAGTGGAAATGTATTGCATCTTTATCCTATGGCAATGGTGGATTTTTATGCCTGGTTTTAGAAACTAAAGTTTAGATCCCTAATCCTGTTTTAGTAAAAATCCTCCTCTTAAATATTTCAGCTGCTAAGGGAGGATATTCAAAGCTAAAACATAAAATATGTTAGCTAAGACTTAAGAGACCTCAGTAATTTATTGAGTATTTTAATAACAAATAGTATTTATTATTTGGTATATATTCTTCCCCCAACTTCCTCACTCCCATTGTGTATTTAAAGAACAAAAGTGCTAATTTTATGCTATGCTATCATTCACTCTTAACAGAAAGTATGCAATGAGGACTGCAACTTCAGAGAACTGATTGAAGAAAACCATTACAATACTTATGCTTCAGCAAACTGGACAAACAAAGGGAAAGAGATGTTTGTGACATTAAACCATAAAGGTGTCCCTATGAAAGGTAAAAAAACAAAGAAAGAACACAAAGCATCCCACTTTCTTCCTCTGGCAATATCCTAATCATATATGATCTATAGAGAATTAGTTCCAGCAGGAAGATTATTTTTAAGAAGACAGAACAAGTAATCAAGAGAGGCTGGAATACTACTGAAAAACTGAACAAGCTGGACTTGCGCATTTATGTTTATTTTAAAGAGACTTCATTAAAAAGATTTGAAAATATACACAAAATCAGATTTAGTAACTAAAAGTTGTAAAAAATTGTAAAGAGTTGTACAATCATTATGTTAGTAATAGTAACTGGGTAGTTTCTTAAATTAATTTACCCTTAAGAGTAAGTCATGACTTGATTATCTGATGATATTTTATTTAAAAAAACCTATCTGCTTATTAAACATGGCTGCTATAATAATAATAAAGCAGATGATAATGTTATGTAAAATATGTCGGACTTTAAGGCTGCTGGAATGATTTGTCAGATTATCAAGTCAATACTAAATGTGGAGATTGAGCAGTATTTTAAATAGTTCCCAGAGAAACTGATAAATTATACATAAACTAGGATCAGAAAAAAAAACGTTAAATCTTGTAAATTTGTTACTGCCATATTACAATTAAAAAAGCTTGTTTGGAAAATTAAGGTTGCACCACTACAAAATATCAAATGTATTAACAAGAACAAATACCTAATGCTGCTCTAAAAGATGTTTCAAAATAGTGTATGTAAAATAATAGGAATAGGGAATAAATAAAAATGTACTTCATCTCACTTTCCACAAAATAACATTTTATATAACGACGAAGTAAAAATTCAGACATCTTAAGGTTTTTTATGTAACATAACCTATCTTTTGTATAATTCCTGTTAGGGCATATGGCTTTTAATATTGTTTTTCCACCGTTATTCATGCTTTTTCTCTTGTTACAGCATTAAACTTTATTTTAAGTTATATTTGAACTTTATTGTTCTAAGTTATTTAAGTTGATGTTATTTATAAAAAAAACTTATTAAGCTGCATCTGTTTCATATGCTTTTAATTCTAAAGGAATAACAAAATGGTCTGGCTGAGCTGCATTGGTTTTTTTCTATGACCAGACACAAAGTCTAGTACACAACACTCTTGCCAACATGCACTGGATGGCAGACAAAAATGACAGCCTGCAGCAATTCTTACAAATGAAATCTCACAGGGAACAACCCAAAAATGTAAAAAAACTTTTGCCACATACTTCTGCCAATTAAGTTTGATAGCATTCCCAGAGTTACAGCAGATATAGTAACGTTGCAGTTTTGACAGATATTGGGCTACATCCTCAGTTGGTATAAATCAGCACTGAGTTTTATGGAGCTACACCAATTTACACCACCTGGGGAAATGGTCCAGAAAGTCTAGCCAATAACAATGAAACCTCATGACACTAGAGGTTTAAATCCTCTATCCACAGATGTAAAGCAATAGTTCAATAAACTATTGCCACATGAATAGTTCAGTGTCTCTACTTTAATTCTTGCCTTCACTCTTCAGACTGGCAACAAATTTGCCAGTTAATATTATATGAGTACTTGTCTGCTATAGGAAATGGACCGAGATCTCCAAATAATTACACTAAAAAAGCAGCTGTAAGATGATGACCATTAACCTCGGATAGATTCAAAGCAGTTTCCAATGGAGTTAAAAGCTCAGTTTTCCGCTACAGACTCTTGAGCTGCATCTAAAGTAGGGCTTTTGCCAGTATAAAAATGTTTTTTTTTTTAAATCACACCCTTAACCAACATTACTGGACTGGCAAAAGTTTCTGGAGTAGACCTGGCCTAGGTTAGTTCAAGTTTTGAATGCAAAAAGTGAAACCCCACTAACACTGTGTTTAGCTACTCTATTGAAGCTGGATTTAAAATGCAACCATATGCCAACATACTTAAAATTAAATTCAGAATCAGAGTTGGCTTTTCTAAAGATCTTATGATTAGGTAATTCAAACAGAGAGCAGTATGATCAAACGTTTCTTAAACTTTGTTGATAATTTTTATATGCACTTTTTGATATTTGCCTTGCCTATTGGGCTGACATTGTGACACCTTGAACTATCTGCATATGATCAAGGATCAGAAGAGGTTGAATATCTATGTTCATGTTGCAAAGAAGATTGCCAGCTTATAAGGAAAGATGATCAAGATAAAACAAAAACATTTAAAATCATTGCAATGTAATTAACAGGCCAGATCATACTCCCTTTGATCCACGCACAGAGGATCATTCACAAATGGACCATCACCTTTATCTGTGGGAGAAACTACGTAGCCCAAGTTTGTTAAATGTTTGAACATAAAAAGTATTATAAAATGATAAATATTATTGGCATGGAGAGGTGAAATGTCATTTTTCTATATGGACTAGCCTACCTGATTGATTGTAAGGGAATTCTGCATGTGAGGTTGTTGTAGAATGAAGCAGCACGTGGGCTCCATACTCACAGCCACTGTTCTCAATCAGAACCACTGGATACATGAACTTCTGAAAATTTGGCCATGCCATTTAGGTTCCTAAACAGGAGATGAGCTCTTTTAAACATATGGACCCATAAGTAATTTTATACTCATACTTTTGGAAGAGAAGTATTGTAAATTCTCAGTTATTAGATTTGCTTCTCTAATCAAATAAAATTAGATTTTAAAATTAATACTATAATTGCAGTTACATTTAAAAAAGATTTTAAATCACTGACTAATAATTAACTATTCTGGACCAGATTGTGCCCCCCAGATCTTCACGGATATCTTTTTCCCCCTTGTGATTGGATTAGTGTTAGGTATAGGCAGAGCCTGGTAGATGCACACTGTCCCCTACCAGTTCTACAGGTGCACACAAACCTCATCCTCCCAGATGGAATGATTAAAGACAAACTGGCCAAGGTGATCCTTGCAGAGTTTATTTTCCCTTAGCTCTGTCCCACAAGGTTTACTGTGTGGAGAGAACCAGTCCTCTGTTATTTGAAATCAACTTACTTTAAACAATTTTCTGTAATATTAGTGCTCGTGTAATTCAAAATCTTTCCTGTCTTTTCCACTATAAGAATAGAATTAGATATGTTCCAAGGATTATGATATATATTTATGTACTATCTCTAACATTTTCCTGACATTAATGTGTAGAGAGCATCCCATGAAGTTCTTAATTCTGTCCAAGTTCAAGTGCTTTTTAAAACACATTGTTATTTCAAATTCATTTGTACTTTAGCAATAAGAGCCAAAACTATCAAACCATTTACTAAAGAACAAATCTGACAACTCAAAACTAATTTACCAGAGTAAGTCATCCAAGTTAGTATTTTTATTCTACAGTACAAAATAGACTTTTGGAACCAACCTTTAATCAAGGGCTAGTGATAACACATGCTAAGAACTTTGTTCTCTATAGTGGTGCACATACATGATGTATGGAGACTTGATGAGGTTAAAAAAAAGTCTGTGCTGGGTAACCAGGATCGTTACCAGGATGCCAACATTTATGAGGTGCCGTTTGTACCTATCATCCAAATTACTCTGCCAGACCCTCCAATGCAGCCTCATATGCTGCTGAATTGGTTCTGTAGTATACAGAAGTGCTATGTTGCCTCCCTAGATGGAGATATGGTTACTGAAGATGTTTTAGTGCTTCAAAAGAGCTCAGCAGAATATAAGATGTCTGAAAGGAGTCATATAGGGGAGTGACAACAGGGAATCACAGATAGGATATAAGTCAGGGACAATGGGTAAAAAAAGTGATAGTTTGTGCAAAGAAAAGGGAAGGGAAATATAGCATTGTTATGGGGGAGGAAGGGAGTGAGCTAGCCCAGGTACAAAGGGAAGGAAAGCATCTACACAGGTGGAAGAAGAAAACAACAATAAAGAGGAGGGGAAAGGGCAGAGATTATGGGAGAGTAGAGAAGAAATAAATAAAATAAAGAGACAAGGGTTAACAGATACAACCAGAAAAAATGGAAGAGGAAAAGAACAATAAAACAGAAATAGAGGAATAAGAGGGATAATAAAGGATCAGATCCTCAGGTGAGCTATGGTCACTTTGTACTGCCCTGCTGTTGTACTTTAGATGCAAAAGCTGAGTATATGGTTCAGGGAGGATCACCCCAATTGCAAGAGTGATCCTGTAGCAGCATAGAGTCAGCACAGGGCCTTATATTCCGCACTGCTCTCCTTGCTGCCAACTTAGCAGAGAAGAGCAGTGTGGTTACTGAAAAGGGGCCATGATTGGGAAATCACTGTTATGCCTTTCTTCAGGTTTTGGTCTTCAGCTCCTTATGGCCTTTACAGGCCAGTATAACAGTCCTTAGGTTGCTCTAACCCAGTGCACAGTGGAAAGCAAGCAGGTACAGTGAAGCACAAAGATCAGGCAGCACAAATGGGAACTTGACACCGTCTCCTAACTTCCATTCAATATTATGCAAGTATCTAAGGATCTGATCCTGAAAATCCATCCCACAAGAAAATATACCTCTTGTCAATCTCAAACCTGAAAAATGAGTTTGGATGTTAGAAAGTGGCAGAGGTAATTAGCCTAAACAGACCAAACCAAAGGTAAGAAGACCATAAAAATCTAAGGCTAGAAAGACAAAGGAAAAGAAGAAGGAATGAGTGTCAGATTTCTTTTGGTATTAAAATATTTTCAATTTACTCTTTTTCAAATATTTTTGAAGACAATCCTCACATCAATCCCAGTATACAATTGTCTTGTATACAAGTGGGTTGCAAACCCTTCTGTCAGCCCAGCTTCTTCCCTTGCCATCTGTTCTTCCACTCCCACTTCTGGCATGTAGCGAGGTGGTGGGATACCCCACAGCCCCGCTGAGGGATGAACCTCCCCTACCACCATCATGGGCGGAGCCACTGGGTCCTGCACCCGCCCCTCAGAGGTCATGGAGCAGACCCGGAGGTATAAAAACTTGCCTGCAGAGCTCAGTCGAGAGCGAGCCACTGCTGGGGCCAGATGTTTGCGGCCACTGCCAGCCAGAGCTCACACCCAGCCAGCCGAGCCTGCCCCACGCTCACTACCCCGAGGAGGACTGGCTGAGCCTGCCTCTTGCCAGCTACCCCGAGGAAGAGCCGAGCCCGCCTCTTGCCAGCTACCCTGAGGAGCAGCTGAGCCTACCATCGGCTACTTACCCAGAGGAACCGATGGTGTTTGAGACCGCCAGGGATGCTACGACGACTCAGGTACCTACTAGGGGGAGTGTGGAAGTAGTATTCTGCTTTGATGTGATGGTGATGGGGAAGATGATGGATAACATTTCAGGTTGTTCTACAAGGGAAGGTATGAGTATATGGATGTGCAGATGGACATTCTGGAGCTCTATCTACCTTACTAATCTGGGGTGTTTGTGACTGTGCTAAATGTATAAATAAACTATATTTGTAAATATAAAAGAGTTTCTATAGTGTGAGTGTTGTAACTGTGCACATCGGGGTTCCTTACTATATAATAATTTAAATAATGCTGGGCCTGATCTAGGGACAAGAACCTGTGAACCCTCAAAGTGATAACTGGGGATTCTTAAGTACTCAATATAATTAATACATAATCTAAAGATGGGGCAATAATATAAATTGATTATTTGTTAACTTGTTCCAATATCTTTCCAGGTATCAAAGTTAGGCTGATTGGTCTTTTATTCCCTAGGATCTTCTTTGTTCCCTCTTTTAAAGACAGGCACTGTGTTAGCCCTTCTCCAGTACTCTGAGGCCTTGACTGTCCTCCATGGGTTCTTGAAGATAAACACTAATTGTTCAGAGATTGCGACATCTAGATCCTTAAGTACCGCAGGGCGAATTTTGTCAGGACCTGCCCACTTGAAGACATCTAACTTATTTAAAAATTTTTAACCTGTTCTTTCCCTATTCTGACTTGTGTTCCTTCCACTTTGTTGCTAACATTAATTGTGTTACACATCTGGTTACAATTAACCTTTTTAATGAAAACTGAACTAAAATAGGCATTAAATCTCTCAGATTTCTTGGTGTCATCCATTGTTAGCTCTCCTTCCCCACTAAGCAGTGGATCTACATTTTTCTTTATCTTTCTCTTGCTCCTAATGTGTTTATAAAATCTTTTTATTGCCTTTTATGTCTCTTGCTTAGGTATAACTCATTTTGTGCCTTACCCGTTCTGATTTTATCCCTACAATGCTTGCACTATTCTTTTATACTTACCCTTAGCGGTTTGTCAATGTTTTCACTTTTTGTAGGATTTCTTTTTGATTTTTTTAGGTCATTAAAGAGCTCCCAATGCAGCCACATTGGCGTTTTACTGTTCTTTCTCTCTGTTCTTCATCCTGAGATAGTTTCCTGCTGTGCCTTTAATACTGTCTCTTTTGGAACTGCCAGCTCTCCTGAACTCCTTTTTCCTTCGATTTTCTTCCCATGGGACCCTACATACCGGTTCTCTGTTTAAGTCCGATTTTTTGAAAATGTCTTCCTTGCATGGGATAAATATAAAGTTATCTTTTGCTGTATCTGTAATATGTTTTACACTATTAAACGTCTACTGCTGTAAAGTACATGTATAATATAGCATAAAGTCAACAGTGGCAAAACTGTCCAATTTCCATGGCTTTTAAAACATTAAATATATAATTTGTTTTCACTTTTAGTTCTACTTTGCAGCCTTTTAAAATATTACCACAGAAATTATACCAGCCACTCAGATTGCCACATGGTTAATCATTATCCAACAAGTAAGAAACCACATATATAAAAGCATACTGTTCTTTTTAAACCAAGCACTTTTATGGTTAATCTGGTCTCTGGGTGAACACATAATCAGTCTGTTCTCAAAAGTCCCAATCTAGCAAGCTACTTCAAGCATGTGATTAGTGCCATTTAAGTCGATAGAACTTTGAAGTCAACAGGACACTTGTGCTTAAAGGTAAATGCTTTGTTGATTCAGGCCTAAGCTAGTATAAACGCAGCAAGCTAATACTGACACGGAAAGCAATTGTCACTACATTACACTCACATAAGAATAGCACTTGCACAGTACTTTTAATTGTTAAAACACTTTACAAATAATAAATGGATTTATTTTCACAACACCAGATGAAGTATTTAGGAAAGTATTACTATTTCCATAATTATCTCCATTTTACAGCTGGAGGAACTGAGACAGAGAAGATAAGTGATTCGCCTAAAACAACAGATGCAGTCACAGTTAAAGCTGAAGTCAGAACTCAGGAATTCCATAATTATTTCTTTATTTACTTACAATATTTCATGAAAAGGAAAGAATTCAGCCTGTTTTTTCCATTCCAGATTGAGTTTTCAGAGGCGACAGTTAGCAAAACTTTTCACTTGAAAATGGAGCAAATTTGATATGGAGTATTTAGTGGCAATAAACATGGAACCCTACTCTGCTAATTTTACATAGTCATTTTTAGAGTAGACCTGCACTTTAAAACAGAAACTCCAAAGAGTAATTTTGTAAGGAATTACATGACGTTTTAAACATGAGACTTCTGTTAACTGTAATGATTCACACAGCTAAAACTCCTAACAATGTTTTTAAAAAGCAGAGTGTAAATCCAAATTGTTTTATATTATATCTCTATACTTCATAGTATTTTTAAAATTTACACAAAACTTCATGTGGTATAAAGAAAATCAAGCATTAAAAACCTTAGTCTTGTAAATAATCTAATAATGCACTTGCTTAAACAAGCTTGCTTGTAAATCTGAGGCATTCCAGATACTGAAATTGTATAACTGCTTACATTCCAGACCTAAAAAGGGAGATTTTCTTCAATTTTGTTCGTAAGACAGATTTTAACTCACTACTAACCATTTGTTTCATTAAAAAAAAACTTTTTCCTAAATTTTTAAGAAGCTCTACACTTGTAAAGACTTGGTTTTAATGTCATCAGCTGAACAGAGAACTGAAGTAAGAAAAAATCATTTCACAATGAGAAAAGGAAATAAAATATTTTCCTTTATTGGGGCTCCAACAAGAACAGGACTTTAAAATAGATGAACAAACTTCATACTTGAAAATTACAGTACTTTTTGTCCTGTTCCTAAGGAAGGATATTTTGTTATCTGAATGTTTCTTTACCTATGAAGTCTTAGTATTTTTACTATCATTCTTGGAACAGTTCTTCCAGTAATGATGGTCCAGGGTCTGATCCTGCAAAAGTACTGAGTGCCTCTTGAGCAGCACTGAGCACTCATAATACCCACTAAAATCGACTGAGGGCCAGGCCTTCAAAGGTTTTAAAGTGCCTAAAGATGCAAATAGGTGCCTAGAGGGGGCTTTAGTAGCCCCTAAGCAGGTTATATGCATAACTCACAATAATTTCAGTGGATGTTAGATGCCTAACCTGCTTAGGCACTTTTTAAAATCCCACTAGACACCTCTATGTATTAACTCTACTCTAAACAACAGTACAATCCCGCCCTCCCTAACAAAAGAACCTCAAACAAACATGTTTCAATATACCAATCTTGTTAAAAAAAATCTCCATTACTAGTCTGTTTTTCATAGCCATTTTAGTATTATAAGTTATTATTCAGACTAGGAATATTTTTGGTAATAAAAGTTAAGTGCTCCCAGTCTCCCTTTTTATGGGAACAATGTGTAGGGACTCAAAATATGTACCTTATAGACAGCCAGCGTAACATTGATTTAATTTTACATTGGACAATAAAATGGCTATGTGGCTAGTGGCTGCTGAGTCAGCATGGTCCAGTAGATAGGATGCCAGATTGGGAGTCAGGAGACCTGGGTTTTATTCCTGGCTCTGCAGTCGACCTGCTGAGCTTAGGTAAATCACTTCACATCTCAGAACCTCAGTTCCTCATCTGCAAAATGGAGATAACGATACTAACCTTTCCTAAAGGCCTACAGAGGAAAAGCACCACATAAGAGCTAAGGATTATTGTCATTTTGGCCTCTGTGTACTACTGAAACTAGGAAATACTTTTTTCTGGGGAGTGACAGACCACACTAACATGATTCTTCTTTAGGCATCATGTGGTTGTCTATATAACCAGCCTCTCAATTGCCATAAATGAGAACAATTCACTGGACTACAAGTTTCCTGTAACCCTTAAAAGAACATGGTAAATGGTGGGATGGGAGGTTTAAAAGTATGAGATATAATAGTAATACCCTCCCACATTTAGTGAATGAGGGTAAGAGAGAACCATGTACATTACACACCACACAAATCAAATCATTGCCTTCCTCTTTTGGAGCCAAATACAGGGTTACTGTAGCCCCTATGACTTTAGGAACTACTGTGGATAGATAGCATAGTTCCAGTAAGGGGAAGAGGGTCACGTCCAGAACAAGGCATGTTTTACTTAACCTGCTGCACATATATTTACTTTCTACTTAGTTTAATAATCATGTTCTCTTGTATCAGCACAATGCTGCAATGAGGGGTTCCAAGACTGCAAGACAAATCTGATTCATTAAAAACAAAAACGTGATAACTTGCAAAATTCATGCAAATGTTTTTGTTAGTTTCAGGTTTTGTAAAAGCTTATCATTTTTCAAAAGCTAAAGATTCTTCTGACAATGTCCCTTCAGTATTTTAGATAAATGTCTATTTTTAAACTGAGTTATTGCAGACTAAGCGACATATAAATATAGAATACTGAAAGCAAGAACCTCCTTTTGAGATTGAACCTGAGAGGTAGGATGGGAATTATACAGTAAGCCTGATGACAGTGCTAATTTCAGCATTCCTTAATGCAACTGTGGTTCATTCTTTACTTATTGTACTTGAAAGGAAATACAGAAATTAGAACAAGGAAGAAGAGCAAGGAAGGCTACAAGTCAACAACTGAAGACTGAGAGATGCCCAGCCTTATTATGCAGTAGATATGCATGGTCAGCTCATGTAAGCAAAAATAATTCTGTAAATAAAAGAAAGACCTATAAAAAGTAAATGCCTTTTGTGTAGGGCCCCAATCCTGCAGCCCCTATTCAGAATCAGTTAGGCAGCACACTCAATACATATAGTCAGACTAGAGTGGTTCTCCTGTGCTTTCGCTATGGGCAAGCTATGTGAGAATCGTTGCACGTTCGTCCAAAGCCAGGTGCCCTGGTCATAAAACACACCTTGTGATCATTCTACTCCTATATCTTCTAGAGCTGATCGTGAGGCATCCTGTCCAAGCTGACACAGCAGAGTCAATGCAGAACGAAATGCTCACTCAACACCTTAGGCAGGTGATGATATAGAGCCGTGGTGTTCAACCTTTTCAGTCTGAGATCCAAACATATTATTTCAAAAAGATCAGAGGTGCACAATCAGTATTTAGGGACAGATTATCTGCCCTGCTCTGCTCCGCTCCCTTGGTCCATCCTCTCTGGTCCATAACTAACAAGTACAAGTTAGAGCAGCCTCCCTGATGCCATAACTTTCACTGGAGCTAGGGCTGGAGCAGAGAATCAAGGTCATGGAAGAAGTTTGTTGGTTCTCAACTTTCCCCTCCTCTCTTGCTCTTGGTGTTTGGCTAGGAGAAGGTCTCCCTTAGACTGAAACAGAGCCAATCAAGTTCCTGTACTGGGGCTCTGACAGCCCAACAGCGAAACAGATATGGAACAGTCACAGCCACTTTATCATTTCTCCCCTGCAGTGTAGCAGGTGCCCATTGGGGATGCTGCTGAGCAGCTGAAATACTGAGGAGATTACTGTTGTTTACAGCACTTTCAGTTCCCAGAAGAGCTGCTCTGAGACTGCAGAGGAGTTGATGGGAGGCAGATGGGAAAGCAGCTCTCCCTACTTTTGCTGCATAGAGATGGGGTTGATTCAAACTCTTCACTTTAAAGATCATAGGATGCAGCTCAGAAAATGCATTTTCAATTTATAATCAAATATAAATTGTCAAGACTGTGGGCCACCACTTAGACCTTCCAGCATCATAGGGTGGACACCCCACAGTAGAGGCACTTGAACCAGGAAATGAAATGGAACAAGGGCGTATGCTGGCATCAAGAGAATGGGCATGAAGTAGGATGCTAAGCAGTGGGAAGGATCAAGAAAGCAGGGCCGGCTCCAGGTTTTCTGCCGTCCCAAGCGGCAAAAAAAAAAAAAAAAAAAAAAAAAAGCCGATGGGCAGCACTTCGGCAGCAGCTAAATCATGCCACTCCATTCTTCGGCGGCAGTTCAGCAGCGGGTCCTTCACTCCCTCTCTTCCTCTTCTGCAGCACTTCAGCGGCAGCTCAAAGAAGAAGAGAGGGACTGTGGAAGCCACCGCTGAATTCCCGCCGAAGACCCAGATGTGCCACCCCAATAGCGGACGGAGTGCCGCCCCTTTGTATTGGCCCCCCCAAGCACCTGCTTCCTTAGCTGGTGCCTGGAGCTGGCCCTGCAAGAAAGGCATGGGGTGGTGAAAGAGCTGGTCGACCAGGAGCAAGGAGGAGGAATGGTAACAGTAGGGAGAATGGTGGAAATCAGAGCCAGGCAGCACGAAAGAGTGAGAGGAAGACTCACGTACCACTGGATGAAGTAGAGAAAGGGATCTCTGCACAACAGATGAATGGCCATATGGGGCCCTTATATCAGCAGCTATTTTAAGTATTTGACATTCACATTTATTTTTTTCTTTACAGATTTCTTTAAATGCAAATATTAGCAAAACAGCAAGATATATGTATCAGTTAATCCAAAAGTTCCAAATTATTATAATTTTTTCATTTGGATACCTTTTACAAAATAAAATGAAAGTGTGAATAATGATTTCTGTTAACAATTATATTAGATTTTGCAAAGTACTGTATGTTCCATTCAGCTATTCATGCTGCAATGCATTCTGTGCATTTGAAAAATACTCACAAGCGTCAATGACTGCTTTGGATTTGCCAGACTCCTTAACTGGTGCCTTGGTAATTGTATCCTTCTTGTTACTGTTTACTGTGGGCTTCTTCAGGCATTCTAGATTCCATTTCTTCCAAGCAAATTTCTGTGGCTTTAGACCTGAAAAGCATAAGTTAACTTTAGAAAAAGAAAGAAGTATTTGGTGTTACTTTTGAAAGCTATCCTATACCAGACATGTTATCCTTTCAAATGAAGTTAAGATTTTTGATTCCTTTTCAGGTCCCTAATCTGCAAACACTTCAGCACGTGTTTAACTTTAAAATAGCAAGCAATTGCACTAACTTCCCTAGGAATTCTCACATTCTTAAAGTTAAGCACAGGCATGAGCGCTGGCAAGATCATGCTCACGGTTGGATTTTGTGCAGATTACTATTTATTTGTATACAATTAACAGAGATTCTTAATTTATGTCAGCATTTGGAATAACTATTATTTTCTTAATTACCGTTTTATGAAAGATGTTTAGAGGGTTTTACCAAAGTATTCTGGTCTTTAACAGTTGTGCTCTAACTGCACAACCAATACTCGTGCATTTTACCATCTGCAGTGGAATTAGGAATAGTGGTGTCAGTTTTTCTTCAAGAGTTTTGAAATGCACATCTTTAAAATTCATGTATTTGGTGACACATGGCTAATTTAAACCAAGTTTGTTGTGGCTCATGCTAGGCTTTCACTTGCTTGAGTAGCGTTATTTTTTTAAAAATCTTTCTGTTCAGGTTTGGACCTTGAATGCCCATTTTACTATTCAATATTTTGTTTTCATTTCATTATCTTAATTTACTATTTTTGTTAACTTCCTTTTCCACTTGATTTTGTGTATGGATATCTTAATATATATTTCATGAGAGGAGAAATATCTTTATTTTATAGTTGTTCCCATTTTGGAAATTTGACATTACAAAACATTTACAATGAAAGATTTTGTTAAGGCTGCAAGTTATCCTGGCTGGGGTTTATAATTTGCTTTATTTGGTGGCTTTCTATTTCCTTGCCAGTAGTGTTTTACTGCCTCTAACCCAAACGTTTCAGTATTTCCAGAGACATATGGAATTCAAGCCACAGCAGTGGTCTTCTAGTTATCTTTTGGCATTGGGTCCAACTGAATTCTTGATAACTCTGCCCACTGCCTATTTACAGTAGACATTTATTACAGGCTAGATTCTTGGGTTTAACTAGCTCATGCCAGTGCAAGACCCTTTCGGGAGTTATGGTGCACATTTATCCCTCAGCAGGTTAATATGTATGCTGCTGTGAGCAGCAAGGTCTCACTGGGAATTAACTTTGTTCTTGCCCAGAGAAGCAATAAAAATATAATCCACAGGACATTATTCTGACTGCTGAGGAGTCCTGCCATGGTAAAACAGCATATGCAGAGAAGAGTGGTAGACTGTGACCTTGGTGTGCAGAGACCTCCTAAAATTAGATTTTTAATGCATTTTTTTTCTCTGAGTAATTTTCTCTTTGTCTCCTGTTAAGATCAAAGTATTTTTTGCCTGAAAAACAATGCTTTTCAACAGAGGGGGAAAATATAGAGAAAAACATTTTTGGCATTTTACAGGTATCTAAAAATATATTTCTACTGTTCATCAGCAGTGCAATGTTTATCACACCGTGCCAATGCACGTCAGTGAAGCCCACATTGGCTAAAATGTAAACAAATAAGCACTAAAGTAGTATGCATCTGATATATAGTCAATAGTCCAGATGAAGTTCAGTCTAAAAACATAAGAATGGCCATAGTGGGTCAGACCCATGGTCTGTCAGTATCTAGTATTCTCCCAGTATCCTGTCTTCCCACAGTGGCCAATGCCAGATGCTTCAGAAGGAATGAACAGTACTTGGCAATTATGGATGATCCAGTCCCTATGTGACAGTATATATAAATCCCGACTAGTATGTAAGGGGTAAGGAGCTGCTTTGGGCTGGATTGGCCCTGTCAGGCTGCTCCTGCAAATCATGCCAGGACTGGAGGAGGAGCTAAAAGAGAGGGAACTCCACTCAGATGGGGGCAACACTGGGAAAGGAACAAACTGTTCAGCTTCTCCAGCCCTGGAGAGAGGACTGACAGCCTGCTGAGCCCCTTCCCTTGCAGAAGGAGGATGCAGAACCCCTGAGTTGAAGGGGAAAAGAACAGGGGCTTGTACTGGAGTCCAGTGAGCTCTGAAGTGGACCTTGATACTCCCAGAGTCCCATACCCTGGAGGGAGCTGCTTACAAGTTTTTCTTTAGTTTAACCTATTTTGCTGACTATGGGACGTTTTGTGGCATCACAAGGTGTAATAACCTTAGTCCCAGATTTGGACCTTAGCGTCCAAAATATGGGGGTTAGCATGAAAACCTCCAAGCTTAGTTACCAGCTTGGACCTGGTACCTGCTGCCACCACCCAAAAAATTAGAGTGTTTTGGGGCACTCTGGTCCCTCTGAAAAACCTTCCCTGGGGACCCCAAGACCCAAATCCCTTGAGTCTCACAACAAAGGGAAATAATCCTTTTTCCCTTCCCCCCTCCAGGTGCTCCTGGAGAGATACACAGACATAAGCTCTGTGAAACTACACAGAGTGACTCCCCCTCTCTGTTTCCAGTCCTGGAAGCAAAAAGTACTTTCCTATTCCCCCAGAGGGAATGCAAAGTCAGGCTAGCAATCCAACACACAGATCTCCCCTTGACTTCTTCCTCCCACCAATTCCCTGGTGAGTACAGACTCAATTTCCCTGAAGTAAAGAAAAACTCCAACAGGTCTTAAAAGAAAGCTTTATATAAAAAGAAAGAAAAATACATACAAATGTTCTCTCTGTATTAGATGATACAACACAGGGTCAATTGCTTAAAAGAATATTGAATAAACAGCCTTATTCAAAAAGAATACAAATCAAAGCACTCCAGCACTTATATTCATGCAAATACCAAAGAAAAGAAACCATATAACTTACTATCTGATCTCTTTGTCCTTACACTTAGAAACAGAAGACTAGAAAGTAGAACTACTTCTCCAAAGCTCAGAGAAAGCAGGCAGGCAGAAAACAAAGACTCAGACACACAATTCCCTCCACCCAAAGTTGAAAAAATCCGGTTTCCTGATTGGTCCTCTGGTCAGGTGCTTCAGGTGAAAGAGACATTAACCCTTAGCTATCTGTTTATGACACAAGGGACATAGAGAAGGGACTTGACAGTCAAGAGTCCCTAGCTGGAAGGTTGCCAGCCCACTAAAAAGTTGCCCCACAGCACCCACTGGGATGGGGATGGAGTAATTCAATTCAAGCATGTGCACTCCCATATAACCCAAACGGGGTGCCCTACCCTACCACAGAAAGATTTGGGACTGTCATTCAGTCCCAGTTTCTGGAAGTCAGCATTTTAGGATCCCTGGAGCATGGGATTGTGTCCCTGCCCATCCTGACTAATAGCCATTGGTGGACCTATCCTCCATGAACTTATCTAATTCTTTTTTGAACCCAGTTTTACTTTTGGCCTTCACAACATCCCATGACAATGAGTTGGTGTGAAGCGGTACTTTTTAATATTTGTTTTAAACCTGTTGCCTTGTGTTCTTGTGTTTGGTAAAGGGTAAATAACACTTCACTATTCGTTTTCTCCACACCATTCATGGTTTTATAGACCTCTATCATATCCCCCCTTCGTCATCTCTTTTCCAAACTGAACAGTCCCAGTCTTTTTAACCTCTCCTCTATATCCTGCCCTATATCCCTAATAATATTTGTTGCTCCTCTCTGTACCTATTCCAATTCTAATATATCTTTTTTTGAGATGCGGTGACTAGAACTGCACACAGTACTCAAGGTGTGGGCATACCATGGCTTCATACATAGAGGAATTATAATGTTTTCTGTTTTATTATCTCTCTTTTTCCTAAAGGTTCCTAACATTCCGCTAGATTTTTTGACTACCACAGCACATTGACCAGATATTTTCAGCGAACTATCCACAATGACTCCGAGATTTTTCTTGAGTGGTAACAGCTAATTTAGCTAACATCATTTGTATGTATAGTTGAGATTACATTTCATTACTTTGCACTTATCAACATTGAATTTCAGCTCTATTTTGTTGCCCAGTCACTCAGTTTTGTGAGATCCCTTTGTAACTCTTCACAGTCAGCTTTGGACTTAATTAACTTCACCTGCAAACTTTGTCACTGTCCCAGCACTGTTTACCCACTTTTCCAAATCATTTATGAATATGTTGAACAGCACAGGTCTCAGAATGATGGTCGGGGGACCCTGCTATTTCCCTTCTCCAATGTGAAAACTGACCATTCATTCCTACCCTTCATTTCCTATATTTAACCAGTTACTAATCCATGAGAGGACCTTCCCTCTTATCCCATGACTGCTTACATTACTTAAGAGCCTTTGGTGAGGGAGCTTGTCAAAGACTTTCTGAAAGTCCAACAACACTATATCAACTGGCTCACCCTTGTCTACATCCTTGCTGAACCCTTCAAAGAATTCTAATAGATTGGTAAAGCATGATTTCCTTTAAAAAACTCTCTTCCGCAATGTATTGTGTTCATCTATGTCTAGATGTTGATTAAAAGCAAATAAAATCTATTATTATTATTACTATACCCTGGTGATAGACCATGCAGACATTAATAATAAAAATTTCAAATCAAATTCGGCTGCCAAAGAACGTCTATCAGACCAGACACAGCTTGGTCCCTGTAATAATCTTTATGGAAAATGGAATAAACTGCATTCACCCCAGGCTTTCCAGTTCCAAGTATTTTCACAGGACATTTAAGATTAATTCTTAGGAAAGATGTTCTAGTGCTCCCTCCAACAGAGATAATTCACGTTGTTGTCTCTGCCTACTTTCTTTTCCAATAATCACCCAACACTTTCTCTTTAAATCATGGCCTGAAGATTTTACATTCTTGCTGCATTGCTGTACTCACCACAGATTCTTCCTGAATATTCCCTTCACACAGGATCACAGAGAAAGAGTCAGAATGGTGCACAGGGTGACCCAGATGTCCGGTTTTTGACCAGAACACCTGGTCAAAAAGGGATCCTGGCAGCTCCGGTCAGCACTGCTAACCAGGCTGTTGATTATCTGGTTAGCGGTGCAGCATGGCATGGCTGGCAGGCTCCCTGCTAGCCTCTCCTCAGTGCTGCTCTCCGGAAGCAGCCGACATGTCCCCCGTCCAACTCCTATGTGTTAGGTAGGGGTGGAGAACCTAGGGCATGTGGGCCAGATCCAGCCCCGTGGTTAATTACATCTGGCCTATGGTGCCCCCCCTCCCACATTCCCCTCCTGGCCTCTAAACCCCTTGGTCCCAGCCTGGAGCATCCTCCTGTACCCCAAATCCCTCATCCCTGGCCCCACATCAGAGCCTGCACCCCCAGCCAGAGCCCTCACTCTCCCGCACCCCAACCCTCTGCCCCAGCTTGAAGCCCCCCCCACACACCCTGAACCCCTCATTTCTGGCCCAGCCCTGGAACCTGAACCCTATGCCCAGTGCCCGTACCTCCTCCCAAACTCCTGCTTCATCCCAGAGCCTCCTCCCGTACTCCGAATCCCTCGGCTCCACCCCTAGCCCGGAGCCGCCTCCTGCACCCCAAACCCATCATCCCTGGCCCCACCCCAGAGCCCGCACCCCCAGCCTCTCACATTGTAACCCACTGCCTCAGCCTGGAGCCCCCTCCTGCATTCTGAACTCATTTCTGGCCCCATCCCAGAGCCCGCACCCCAGTCAGACCCCTCACCCGCTCCCGCAACCCAGCCCCCTGAGCCAGCCCGGTGAAAATGAACGAGTGAGTGAGGTTGAGGAGAGCAAGCGACAAAGGGGGAGATGGAGTGAGTGGGGGCAGGGCCTCAGAGAAGGGGCGGGACATGGACGGGGCCTCGGAGGAGGGGCAGAGCAGGGGCAGGGCAAGGGTGTTCAGTTTTGTGTGAGTAGAAAGTTGGCAACCCTAATGGTGCATTGCACAGACAGCAGCTCGCTCATAAGAAGACATCGATACATATTCCTGGGGATCATTATACAATTGCTGGCTAATTGTGCAAAAGTTAAATATTTTTACAGGAATACGATATATATAACAGCTCCCGGACCTCTGCAATGAGGCAGAGATTACAGATTTGATGATAGCTCGTAAGGTCAGATGTGCTATGTTAAATATGTTAAGAGCTGGCACTATGCAAGAAAATTTAATTTCTAACATTAATACCCTCTCACAAAACCTCAAATTCTATAATGCTGAGGCATCTAAAGTACGTTAAACTTTTAAAATTAATAATAAATGAATTTATAATTTCATTAATGAATAAAGCTAAAGGTTCTAGACAAGCTTTCACAAATCCAATTAGCTAAGGTGCAAGTGGAAACATACTGAGTTACATGGAGCTACAAAATAATTGACTTAAATTTATCCTCAGTCAGGTCTAGATTAATTATTTCCTTAAATAATGTAAGAACATTTGTTCCACAGAGATGATGATGAACAATCAGCTCAAATTATATCCCTTTGTTTTCCAGTCTACCACCAATTGTTTTCCATTCTCTAACCAAGAGTTGGAACTTGAGATATTAATGCTCAAGACTCAGAAGAGCATCTTTGACAATTGTATTTCTAGTAATAAATTATTATATTATTATTATTATTATTATTATTATTAAATACCACTAGTGGGAGTAAAAGTAATAATTTCTAAATGAGGGAAAGATATCTGGAAATCCTAATATAATACATTTCAAAAGTGTATTTAAATTAACTAACAGTACCTGATACCCATTGAAAAATTAAATCCACTAGTCCATCTTTAAATGCATCATCAAAAGATTTATTGGATTCTGGAAATGCTTCACAGAAAGCAACATAGATGACTTGTGACAAACAATCAGGATACACCTGCCAAAATAAGAATTAAACTGAATATAATAATTATAAGGTTACAAAAAGAGCTTTAGTACTAATTTTACCATAGTTATAATTCTGTTTACATAAAAAATAAAGCAAAATACAGTAATCATTGAACTAATGCATTCAAAATAGTTTGTCTTTATTATTTGTATGAAATATTAGTCAAATATAATAGCAGGTGTAATGGTCAATACCTTGCTGAAAAAGGGTACAAGTCAAGATTGGCAGCTAGAACAAGAATTGTAAAATGCTGATTCCAAAAGACTAAATTTATAATCTCTGAGTAAGTCATTATGGGCTCAAATGAAGCATGGATGAGTGAACTGGGAATAAAAAAATTGCTTAAAGTTTAAGTAAACTCTATATGTAATGAAAAGTAAGCATTTTGGAAAATTTTGCCATGTTTATTTTAGGATCACATTTCATTGGTCACATATTGTTTGAGCCAGGTATTAATTTCAGATTGCCAGCATGTTGTTCTAACATTAGAAGTTGTCACTCTCCTCTCTCTTTCTTTCTCACCCACACACACATTGCTCTGTTTTCTCTACCTAGAATATATAGGTTCAGATATATGCATACTAACTTTTGCACCATATCAGCATTTTTAAAAGAAGTCTATTCAGATAACATTTTCATAAGAAAATACTATGCAAACATTTCACTTTTACAATTTAAACCTAGGAGTTTATTTTAAATTTCATATCAGTCATGCAGGTTGAATAAAAAACACAGCTGCTGCAACATATCAATCTGAATTTTAAATGCTAGCACATATCTGGATTCTGGTCCAAGCAATGTCATAATATATGTTGCATACTAAACACTTACACCATACAAATATACACATAACTATATCTATTTCTAATTCCTCCTTGTGAGTGGGAGGCAAGACCCCACCCAGAACAACACCTCATGGACTTGCACATGGCATTTTTAGACCTAATGACTATTTTCTCCTGGTTGATTGTACCACTTTGTGGCTACAGGGCCTTCAAATAGACACGCCAACAGGAAAAGTCTAGCCAGAGTAAATTGTTTGTCAAATATACAGAGTGAATGGTGACGAAATAGCCTAGAAATAGCTTAAATGCAGCCTCACACTGGAGGAGTTCCAAATGCCACAGCCTCTGAGTTAGATTTGCTGGCAGGAAAAATGTAAAGTCCTAGTTTATTGGATGTTCTTTTGTGCTCATTACCACAGTATTGAAGAACCTCACGTAAATTAATGAAATATTCCACATAACTCCTATATGAGGAGGAGAATAGGAGTATATAGTGTGTCATCTGAGGATCTCAAAATGCTTAACTAATATTAGATAATTGACAGTTTAGTTTTAATTGCCCCACTAATCCTAAGGAAGGCTACAACTCCTCTTGTAAGGTCCAGTTGATGACCTTTAGCTCAAGAAGAAGTTGTTAATTATGTTCTCAGCATTAACTTACATGTGATTTAGTAGAAATTTGTATAGTGCTTTTCATCAGGAGTATGCTACATAAGGTAACGTTCAAAAATGCTTCCAGGCTAGATTCACAAAGGGGACCTAGGTGTTGCAACACTGAGCCTAACTCCTAGGAGCCCTGCCACCCAGTGGTATTCACAGCACTGAGTTTGGCACCCAGGTTCCTCATACAACACATAGGGAGAGTTAGGCACCTAAGAAAGGGATTTTCAGAAGCCAGTAGTGAAATGCAGAGGAAAGGGCAAGGAGAAGGCAGAGTTTAGGCATCTAAGCAGCTGATCTTATAAGCCTGGCTGACAGGCCAGAGAGAGGTGTGGCTCTCTGCTCAGAATCTCAGACATGAAAACCCTCTATAGCAGTGGTCCCCAATCTTTTTGGCTGGCGGGCGCCAGCTGAAGGACCACAGCCAGCCCCACACCCCCTGCCCCGCCCGCAGCCAGCCCCACACCCCCTGCCCTGCCCACAGCCAGCCCCTGCTGCACCCCCTGTCCTGCCCGCAGCCAGCCCCATACCGTCTACCTGCAGCCAGCCCCACACCCCTTGCCCTGCCCACAGCCAGCTCCACACCCCTTGTCTCCAGCAAGCCCTACACCCCCTGCCCTGCCTACAGCCAGCCCCACACCTCCTGCCCTGCCCCCAGCCAGCCTCACACCTCTTGTCTCCAGCCAACCCTTGCCGCAGCCCCTGCCTGAAGCCAGCCCCACACCCCCTATCTCCAGCCAACCCCGGACCCCATCTCCAACCAGCTCCGCATCCCCTGCCCTGCCTAAAGCCAGCCAGCCCTGCAGCCCCTGTCTCCATCCAACCCCTGCAGCATCCCCATGCCCAAAGCCAGACAGCCCCACACCCTGTCAGATTATTCATTTATTTTCATTAAATATGTATATAAATAATGAAGTTAATAAATTTTCAAGCTGAATGTGTATTAATTCTAATGAATAATGCCACATTATGCAGTATTCATTTTTGAAAGTTTATAATAAGCGGTGCTCCGGGGGCATGGGTGGGGGTGGGGGGCGCAAGGTGGAAGTTTCGCCTAGGGCCTACCCCCACAAACATATGCTGCCATCTATCAGTATCCTGCATCTAGACTACCTGCTGCAGAGTCTGGCAGGTAACAGGTATGCTTAGAGCACACCTACAGGATAAGGCCCTGGAGGTGAGGTAAGCATTCTCTCTCCTACTTCAAAAATCCCACTTCAGGGCTTTGGCTTCAGCTACTGCTGTGAGCAGCTTGTTTAGATTGTTTTGTAAATGCTTACCGGCAGAAATTTAGATGCTCAAGGTACCTAGGCAGCTAAAGGGATTAGGTGGCACATGAGCTGTAGCTTTGAAAATGTCAGCGGTGCCTAGGCACCTATTTACCTGTTCTGGTGCCTAAATCTCTTTAAAAGTCTGATTTTTTGGCCTCTGGTACTTTTGAAAATTTTCCCTGGGCAGCTGCTGCCCCCTAACTTCTATTTCCTTTTGTTCAGCCAGGAACCTCCTATACATCTCTCCCAAAACATGTATTGTTTAAGCAAGGGAATGTTTGTGTCTATGTGAGTGGGGGAGCTTGTCTCTGTATGGCTTTTCCCTCTGCCATACGAATTTCCATGAAATTAATGCATTTTTCCACACCATGTACAAGAGGGAAGAAAAAGCCTTAAAAACTTGCCAAACTTATATAACTAATCATTGCAACTCATATGTTACCGTACCATTACCTGAAAAAAAGCATCTTTAGTATCACTGGGGACACATAGGAAAAGTGATACAAAGCTGTCTGCAATTCTGTCAAACAAGTAATCTTGATCTTCTTGATTAGGCTTAAAAGGAAAAATCAACATAAAAACAGAAATAGTTATGAATTAACATGATGATGGTCAGAATTTAGGCCCTGATTCGGCAGGGTACTTATTCATGTGAGCAATTCCACTACTACAGATAATATAACGACTTACATGTTTAAAGCTAGACATGTGCTTAAATACTCTGTTGAACTGTGGCATTAGCAATTTCTTGTAGCATTTAATCTGATGATATGAGGAACAACACTGTTATCAATATTCCCAAAGTAATTTTACATTTTGCTTTATTCTTTCCCCCTTTAAATTAACAGGTTTCTTAATTTTTTGCAAAAGCTCTTTATTTGGCACAGCACTTAAGGACATGCTTAATTTGAATCATGTGTTTAATCCATCCCTATTAAGCACCACCTTAAATGTTGGGCTGAAGCACTGTACTGAGTCAAGATAGCTCACAAGCACAGTTATGTACTGTATGAATATTTTCCCTTGGCTCCTCAGTTAGGTACATATTGATAGTGTCAGGCAACAAAAGTAGTGATATTTTTGCTTTATGTTCTTATATTTAATTATTTCAAAACAAAATCTTGCATAAATCTTAGCATCATTAAAGTAAGCAAAGCTAAAGTAAACAGTCAATTCTGGCTTAAAGTTTTATTTTAGTATTCAGTGATATAAACCTTCTGTTCTAAATGGCTCTTCACAAGTAAAACGTATGTCCTCTGAGATCAGGTTAAAGTTAGATGTTTCATTCTGGGCCTACTTCTGCTCCTCTTGAATTTATTCAATTTATGGATCACGACTTTGTAAAACAAGAAATCTTACTTTTGTACATTTGATTAGAAGAGCTGTAAGAATAATTTTGTTATATGTTTATACCTTAAACTTTTGAAGAAACCACCACCAAAAACAATCCTGTAAAACAGCAATGGATGCTTCTGAGAGAAACAACTTTCTCCAAACTTTAAAAACTTCTCCCTGTTGAAACAAACTTTTTGTTTAATTTATTTAGACTGTAGAAATGCAAAAGTTAAAGACCACAAGAGGTGCACTTCATAACAAAATCCAGCAGATAGTAGAAAAATGTCTTAGCTTCAGCAAACACTTGGAAAAAACCTCAAGAGGAAAATGCTTAACTTTAAGTTGAAGAGAAGCAGTTTCTTTCAAAACTATCCACTATGTTGAGTACAACATGGGGTACTCGTGGATACAACGAAAGCTGGATATTCTTAAGGGCCAAGCATTTTCAGCTTGCATTGGCTTTGACTGGAGTTACAGATACTCAACATATCTGAAACTCAGGCAGGGGTGGCTCTAGACATTTCATCGCCCCAAGCAGGGCGGCATGCCGCGGGAGGCAATCTGCCGGTCACTGGTCCCGCAGCTCCAGTGGACCTCCACCGAAGCCGCGCGGGACCAGGTACGCCTGCAGGAGGTCCACCGGAGCCGCCTGCCACCCTCCCGGCGACCGGCAGAGCGCTCCCTGCGGCATGCTGCCCCAAGCACGCACTTGGCGCGCTGGGGTCTGGAGGGGCCCCTGAACTCAGGTCCTAAATGTCTCAAATCTGGCACTGAAAAACTGAGATACACAAAATTAGTGAGGCCTTAGGTAGTGTTCTTTGCATTTGAATCTTAAAAATGAGTTCAACACAATGGCAATTTAAAAACAATACCTCAGAGAATAACAGTAGCTAGCAAAATCAATAAAGCAGATTCATATATAGGTTCCATTTATTCCCCTCTGCATCAGGTAACAGGCATAAATTATAAACTGTGCATGGCCCCTGTGCAGAAGTATTAGTGAGGTTTTAGGATTGTCCTGGTGGTTAGCTCTACAGGACAAGGCACACATTAGCCAATGGTGCTGGAACTAGGGTGCTGGGGGTGTGGCAGCGCCCTCTGGATTGAAGTGGTTCCTATGATACACAAGGCTTACAGTTTTGTTCAATGTCTTTCAGCACCCCCACTATAAAAAACTGTTCCAATGCCACTGAAACTGGCCCCAAAATATTACAATTAATGCCATAAAAAGACTTTAAAACTCACATAATGGTATTTTTTCAATATGCTTATGTAGAGTGCAATTGCAGTCTTCTAAAAATTTTTTTCAAATGAGGCTGTTATTAAAAAGTATTACATTACACAAATTGTATTTCTAAAGTTAAATTTTTGAAGTAGTTATTAAATCTGTTACTATCTGATAACTGAGGGATTGTAAATATTATGTAATTTATGTACTGAATTTTTTCTGGAATTCATGCATTTTGACTGTGTCAGGTTTATTTATTATGGCAGCTATTAATTTCCTGTCATTTGCTGAAGATAAAGTAGTGTCAGTATGACAAAAAACAGACTTTTTGGAGTTGGGGGTGGGACTAAAATTATGGTTTTTGAGATGTCCAAGTTATTTTGCGGTCTATATAGCAGGCTTTCTGACAGCATTGTGTGCCAAACATATGCATACATATACAAATTTTTTACTTCTAAAAAAATTACTTATTTTGAATCTAAACATCTTGTTGAAGGCTGGTAGTGAAACATTAACGTTAGAAGTAATGTTCAGTCCCTCAAAATATACTTTGTAAAAGTTATTACCAGCTATTCAAAGAATGACAGGTGACCTAAACACTTATTTGGGATAAGTCTTCAAAGGGTTATAAAAAGTTATAGCTCTGCCCCTCCCATTACAGTCTATGGATGATTTAGATTAGATAATAGGGGAAAAAAACCTAAATATAAGGATAGTTAAGTGCTGGGAAAGATTATCAAGGGAGGTCGTATAGTTCTTGTCACTGGAAGCTTTTAAGAACATACTAGACAAACATCTGTCAGAGATGGTGTAGGTATTCGTAAACACTTGCACCCTCCTCTTTGTGCCATCAGTTAGTACCCCTCCTTCCCTGTTAAGTAATGGACTTACACTTCCCTTCATCTTACTTCTAATGCATTTATAGAACCTTTTTATTGCCTTTTATGTCCCTTGCTAGTTGTAACTCATTTTATGCCTCTCTGATTTTGTCCCTACATGCTTGTGCCCTTCTTTTGTACTTATCCTTAGCAATTTGTCCTTGTTTTCACTCTTTGTATGATTCCTTTTTGATTTTCAGGTAATTAAAGAGTTCCTGATACAACTATATTTGTATCTTCCTATCTTTACTCTGCTTTGGGATAGTTTGCTGTTGTGCCTTTAATGCTGTCCCTTTGAGAAACTGCCAGCTGTCCTGAGCTTCTTTTTCTTTCCCTTGGGACCCTGTCTACCAATTCTCTATATTTGTTTATCCTCTTCTAAACAAAAGAGGCAGCTGGAGAGTCTGCTGGTAAGTGGCATTGAAGCTTCACATGAAGGGCAGATTTGAACCCTGGAAATTTTGTTTCTTCCATATTGTTAGAGCTCCTCTAAAGGCTGGTGGGGAGAAGTCTAGACAATAAATTAAATATCTCACAGAAAAAACCTGGTTTTGGGGCCAACAGGCAAAAAGACTAAAATTATTCACTAAGAACTAACTAACAATAATAACTAACACTAGCACAGAAGCAAGTGGACACTGGAGAGGTTCCTTCCACAGGAGGTAAGAAGGAATTGAGGGATAGCAGGGACCACTCTGCCTTTTATGTTCTTGAGTGGGAGGTGCAAAGATATCTAGCAAGCACAGTCCTATTGGACACTACTGCCCAAAAGAATGCCATTTTGTAGAAATAGGGTGCATGCACACCTACAGTAGACTCCATGTGCACAATCTTTTGAAGAAACAAAGGGCTTGTCTTCACTGAACTATTTGCTTGGGGTGTAACTCAAGTTTTTCCCTAACCTGATTCCTCCAGCTCAAATTAAGTGGTGCTTTAAATTTGAGCTAGATAGCATATAAGGGAATTTTAACATGTACACACCAAAGCTTGCGTGTTGCTGTGCTAGTAATGCAATAGGACGCAGGAACCTGAATTACAACTCATCAGCTTCTAACAGAATCACTCTGATAATCCAATCACTCTGTGTAGTTTAAGTGGTGTTTCCCAGTGTGGTCATTCTCACTTCCCTCTCACTTGAGCTAGGCAGGTATCAGGACCTCACCTACAGGCTGGGGGAAGAGGTCAGGGCCATGGTTATAAGGGACATGGTCTGAGTTCAGTCTAGAGGGTTCAAGGTCAGAAGCAGCAGTCAAGGTTGGAATCGAGTTCAATGAGTTGCACCATGTCAGAGTCAAGTGAGCCAGCCAAAGTATGGTTAGTAAAACAGAGGCAGGGCAGGATGCAGTAATGGACCGGGGAACCAGGAATGAAGGCAGCCTGAGGAGTAGGAGCAGGGCAGGAGACCAGGAACCAGAAGCAAGGCTTGGCATCAGAAGCAGGACTGGGGTCAGAAACCAGCAGCGAGGCAATGTATCAAGAGTCTGTTTGCAGCAGAAAGCTGGAAATCTACCTAGTTGCACAGACAGCCTCCAGATGTTCTCCCTAGGGCAATCAGAGAACGCAGTAGGCTCTACCAGTCAGGACTTCCAATGGTGAGACATCCAGTGGAGCTTGAACTCATAGGGCTCATTGGTCGCTGTTCCTTGCTTCACCAGACCTGTAGTCTGGCTGTGTGGAGAAGGGATCCACACAGCAGCCTGCAGATCTGGGTTCCAGGTCCACGGATCCTCACAGCAGGAGTCCTTCAGACAATAGCCTCATGCACTACAGAGGCCTGATTCATTCCCTGAGCACTGTCCATACTGTGGATTGAATGAGAGATGGATCCTGTGCAAAAACACCACATGATCATGTAATTAAAGATTATACTATAATGCATATACAGAAGGAGGCTGAATTAAGGTTATATAGGCAACCCTAATTTTGGCATTTTGGCCCACATCCCTAAAGGTATTAAGATGCCTAACTCCTATTAATTTTAATGGGAGTTAGGTGCCTAAACCCCTTTGAAGATCTGGAGCTTACTAACTTCTGAGTGCTTGACTTTGCAACTCTAATATTAATTTAATGTATTTTTCCCCAATATAATAACAGATCAGGTTTGAGACACAAGAAAAAGCTTTGAGGGGAAATGTTCATTGCTGCTGCCTGAGGTGAGCCGGTTGTGTACATAAATAATGGACTTCACTGTCTAGAATGGACTTCACTGTCTATGAACATTTTAAAATATATGCTTATTTAAGCTATAAACCATAAAGATCTGGCACTACTTTATGTTAGCAGTTTCTATTTAGCAAACTAGAGTAAAGTGTACATACTTTGAAATTGTGAGCTTTTATAACCAAGTCCCAAAGTTTTGCTGCTTCCAAATGTCTTGGTAGTTCTGTAAGCTGTTTTAACTTGAAACCTGGGTATCTATAATTCTAAAAGGAAAACAGTGTTTGATTACTAATTATTACATTCTTTGTAGTTTCTCTTTTTTTGCTGAGAACATTCACTTCAAATGTATCCATCATATATTTTTTCTAAACTGAAATTGAAGACACTTACCCACAGTGGAAATGTTCCATTGTTGGGAGTCCCATTTTTTCAGTAGTATTTTCTTTACCAATTACTTTCTCTGATAGTCCAGACTCAATGAGAGGTCCAATTATCAATCAGCCAAGGTACAGCAAGAAATTGCTGCCTGATCATTAATAGATATTTTGCGTCCCTATGATTCTGTCTCAAAAATTACTCACCCCCCAGAAGCTATAGAGTAAAACCCCAGTCAAGGTGTTTTGCTTTGTTTTTGTATTTAAGTCGGCAGTTCAATTTGCAATCATATTTTGCTATTTCCCAGCCCCTGCCTTCATTTCCTTGTTGAAGCTAGTCACTGCAGAGTCATTCTGTTAATTGTATGGCAAGAGCATAACAGATAGCATTCCAGCAGAGGCCATGGACATAGCTAAGAAAACAATGCTCCTTTTGCCTGACATCACCCTCATATAATTTGAACATGCTGTATGTTTTTTATTTCATGCCAGGAAGTGGGTCAGTTTGTATTTCAGAGCACAGAAAGCAAAATAAAAATAAGAATGCTTAGCATTTACATAGCACTTTATGTGTTCAAAGCATTATGCAGATATTACCACTCTATGCAGATAATACCACTCTTGTGAGCTAAGTGGGTTCTGATCTAGTGATGTCAACAAAATTACTCATGCAACTCACGTGAGCAGGTTTTGGTCCTTAACTTTATAGAAGTCTCAGAAGAACACAGAACATGGATTTGCTATTTTTATATGTATCAGTAATATTTTTCTTAACTTAATTAGCTTGGTTAAAAATACATTATTGTGTTGTGATAGAAGTTTACATCTGTTCTTATTTCATATTATCTCCATGAAATTTGGCCAGTTAATATGTTACTGCTCAGTTCCACAACACTGATACCTATCACTAATTTTACTTATGTAAGTTATTACACTGATGCCTCAAATGGAGCAGTCAGAATCCATGGCTGTCCCAGTGGCGCCTTGTGTGCTCTTACCAGTCAGATTTGGTTAAATGCTCCTTTAACTTATGAGAGGAGCAGAAGCAGACTCATGGGTGGCTAGAGAAAATATTCCTGGGGCAGAAAGGCTCAGCAAGGGCATATCCATGAGTGGACCTAGGTGGGCTATGGCTCACGAAGTTAGCACCCAATTAAGCACTCCAACATAGCAGTAGTGAAGGGGCTCTTTCTGGCAGAGATTAATTTTGGGAGACTGAGTCCCCTCTAGCCTTAGCTACACACTGCCTATGAGCAGCCCCAAGCAGCCCCAGGAATCAGGAGAATACAAAACTGAGACATAGCTACTGTTGCTTCCCGCAAAGGTTCTTCATTAAGCACAGCTTAGAGAAAACCAAAAATTAGGCCCCAAGTATTCATTCATGACATGTCAATTAAATCAAAATAAATCAACACGCTCACACCACATCTGGATTTTCCATTATGCGGTATATCTAAATGTATATAATTAATAAAAATAATATTGAATCTTTATATATATATATATATATATATATATATATATATATATATATATATATATATATATATATATAGGGGCCTAATTCTAGTATTCCTTCTTTCCCTAAATTGCCACTTTTGACACAATATATTGGTTTGATATTATACTGTAATCTACTTTATGACATGTTTAGCAAACTTACCTTGACATTTTTTCTGCTTGATTCCTCAGTGATATATTTATCAATCTGAAAAATGTTTTAAACAAACCATTCAAAACTAATGTTCAAAGCACTTCTTACCATGAATTAAACATCTTGTATTCTCAGATAAAGGAAAACACTTTCAACTGATGACATATTACAAGTCAGAACTTAAAATAGCCCAAGTATGACTTCAAACTGAAAAACATGGCCTGTGACACTCAAAGACTTTAGGTCTTATCTACACTACAGAATATTGTGTGACAATATAAAGAACAATCATATCTTTGAGTAGTTTTATTTGTGTGATCATATAGGGCAGACCACAATCTCAGTCTAAGATGCAAGATAAGAGGCCCCTTTGAAAATTTGGTCTTCATTGTCTAAACCTGTAACAGAATGAAATTTTTTTAAAAATAAATAATATACCTTTGTTTTCCCCATCTTGCCTGTTTGAATTGAAATTTCTTCTGAATCAGTAAATTGAGTATCATTGGCTTTAAAAAAAAAAAAGGTAAGATTTAGCAACAAAATAGCTCTGTTTTTTGAGTTTTAGGACAAATTCCGCTAAGCTACTTCTAAGGAAAACCAATGTGCTACAGGACACGGTGCTGATGATTCAAGAAGTGGCTCTCCCCTTTCTAACTCACTATTGAACCAGTGGCCCAGCATGGACTGACAATACATTGCTGGAAGTGTCTTTCAGATGAGATGCAAAATTGAGGTTCTAATCAACTGTGGTGACTAAGGACAACATTTTCATCCCCTCTCAGCCAGAAGGTACATTTTGTGTTCACTTATCTGAGCCTCACTGATTGCACCAAAGGAATGCATATATTTTGTGTAGGTGAATTGTAAGTATTCATTTACTCCCTTCCCCCTGAAGCAGGTGGACTGGGAAACCAGGTAATTGGCAAGCCTTGGCTCCACATTCCCAGTGCATCAGACAATGTAGCTGAACTGGTGTAGGTTAGTGTAATTTGTTGTAAATATAAGAAACAAGAAAGGAATTAAGCCTCTTTGAGGCACAGTGACTCCCTGGGCTACTCCTACAGTGATATATATCCATATATGTTTCCCAGGACTACTCCTGAGGTTACACCCTTTGCACCATTCCTTACTCAAGGCTATACATGAAGATACAATCTATTCCTATTGAACACTGCATGATCATTTTCTACTGTGCAAGTTTCATTCTACTTTATTTCACTGGATGTTTATCCCATTCTCTGTCTATATATACACACTGCTTTCCACCCCCGCCTCCCCCATACTAGACAGCATACTCTCACAGCTATTTCTAAAAACTGGAACATAATCACTAGGGCTATGCCAGAATTTAAACGTTGGGAAATGGATTAAATTACTTCATTCGCCTTTCAACCATTATTCCCAGTAGTAATAACTAAAATAATTGCCCATTACTTTGCTGTAGTGAAACACGATGGTCATCTTCCTCTGTTAGCCTTTGTTGAAAAGAAAATATTTTTTCAGCATGTTTCTTCAGTTCAGCTGTGCACCCATCTATTCTCTTCTCCAAATCTGAGACAAGGCTGATTTGTAGTGGAGCACTGTCACACAGAAACTTAGAAATAGCATCAAGTGAATAGTCATTTCTTAATTTGTCCACCAAAGGACGATCTTCATCTAGAAAGGGAAATCTTGGCCAATCATCCTGCAATAATTACATGTTAAAAATAATGACTCATAAGCATAATCAAAAATGTTAAGATAAAATTATGAATAAATTATATGTGACATTTACATTTTTACAATGCACTACAGTTCCAGTACAAACACACTTTTCCTATTTATTTTAATGACCTCTAATTTTGACATCATTGTTTAAAGGACTCTAATTTCTTCTTATGTTGAATAGTGCACTCACATTTGGTTACAACAGTCAGCAAAAATAGGAATGGGCCAGAGAAGGGCAGAACAAATTCATGTTGGGTGCAGGGCCTTATACAAGGACTAATCAACAAGACTAGGACTTTTTAGTTTGAAAAGGAGACATCATGCATAGAAGAGTTATCATGGCTCTAAGGACACATATAAAGTCCTTTGTAATTTACTTTCTCTGAAAGCATAGTAATGTCTTCCATCTGTGGTGCATGCCCCTGAAAGCAGAGGCACGGACTAAGGTCCTCAATCCAGCAAAGCACTTAAAGCTAGTGCTTAACTTTAGGCAAGTATGAAGTATTTAAAATTACCCATGGGATTAAGTACTTTGCTGGAGCAGGGACTAAATGCTAAAGTGTACAATCATAATAAATTGATGACAACTACACCAGGACTGGACACTGTTTTAACCCCACAGTAAGCAGCGGACATGTTCTAATCTGTTAATAGTGTTGCTCCTTTTGACCTGAGCGGTTAGCCAAAAATTTGGGGTCCAGTACGTTGTCGCAGTTAGAAGGAGAAGGTGGTGATAGTCAGGTATTTCTTTCATGCAGTTTTGTATATTTACAAAGAATGTATGAAGGTTTGTGTCTCTGAATACAGAAGCAATCAAATGGCAGGAAACAGCTTTCTTTGCTCACAGCACTAAGAGCACTCTTTTCACTGTGCACCCCAACCCAAAAACCTTGCCCCAGATTTCTTCCAAGGTCAACCAATGTGCTTTCATCAGGTGTTTCAGGCCACCTCTCCCTCAGTCTTTCCCTGGTTTATGTCTGTTTTGCCTCCCACCACCCCACCCCAAAATAATACTCAACAAAAGCTCCTGGGTGGGTTCACATACTTCTTTTCTCTTCATTGGGGGCCTATCCTTACAGTTATGTTAATTGAAGGGTGAATTCACACCTGCCAATCTCAAATGAGATTTTAACTCAAAGAAGGTTTCACCCATATACCAACTAATCATCTCCTATAACGAACAGATATAGGTCCATTGCAGTGGTCTCTCTCTCCAAACAAGAATGGATGATTGGCTGAAGCATCACTGGTAATCAGTCTTAATATGGAATGTTTTGGTAGTAGACAGTTTGTAGAATTTACAGGGAGATCAGGAAAATCCCCCTTATAAGTTTATCAACGCAAGACAAGGTAGAATCGCTAGAACAGGGTTTCTCAAACAGGGGTCGCCACTCGTGTAGGGAAAGCCCCTGGCGGGTTGGGCTGGTGTGTTTACCTGCCCCGTTCGCAGGTCCGGCCAATTGCAGCTCCCACTGGCTGCGGATCGCTGCTCCAGGCCAATGGGAGCTGCTGGAAGCGGCAGCCAGTAAGTCCCTCGGCCCGTGCCGCTTCCAGCAGCTCCCATTTGCCTGGAGCAGCAAACCACAGCCAGTGGGAGCTGCGATCGGACGGACCTGCGGACGGGGCAGGTAAACACACCGGCCCGGCCTGCCAGGCGCTTTCCCTACACAAGCTGCAGCCCTTGTTTGAGAAACCCTGTGCTAAGCAAAACTGATTATTCCCCTTTTCACAGTTGGCAGAAATTTTTGTCTTTGACCCCGCTGTTATGGTAATAAAGTTGTGGCCTGGTCATCTATTTTAAACAAGCTATGAGTCAGTGTGCTCTCTCAAGCATGATCTCCACAATAAAACAGGAATTACTGCCATAGACACAAAACTTCCTCCCTGGCCTATATGTGGAAAAAATGCAGGTTAACAACATAAGCGCTGTTCTCTGGAAGGTTTGCCATATCTACAAAGCTCTTAGTTTCCACTGCCCAAGGGCCTAGGAAATACAATCAACGTTCAAAACTTGATTTTCAATATTTATATTCATATGGCTTTTGCTCAAGGCCTTTTTCTTGCATGTTTATTCCACTACACACACACAATAATAAGCATTTTTACTTACCAATTTCTGAGACTGTAAGAATTCTTCAAAAGTACCAGGAGGCCCTTGCATCTTCTATCAAAGTACAAATATGAATTACTCTTATAAAAATACCTTATAAAATTGAGATGGAGTTTAAGGTATTGTTCTTAGTAAACAAAGCAAACACCATGATGTATATAGTATATACTCATAGTAAGCACTAATAAATGAGAGACCCATTGAGTGTTACCTAATTTTGAGAATTAATAAACATGAGAACAAATGTGATGACAAGAAAGGAGGACACAGCATCACAAAAATGTAGTTTTCCCATGTATTTTGAGCAATGTGAAATATTTATAAACAACACTTTTTAGTATATTCATAGATATACTGCAATATACTTTGTAAAAGTAGTAAAGTCTTATTAGTATGATAATCTGAATTGTTCTTAATTCAATTTTTGCTTAGAAGTAGGGAGAAGTATCAGGTTTGCAGATTAGCAAGTAGTCCCACTGAAATCACCCGACTGACATTTTCTGAGTTTAGAGCAATTAAAAACTCAGCCATAATTTAAAAAAAGTCTAGGCAGAAAACTAGCCTGAGAAAAGATATGTCACTGAAAATAGGGGCCTAGTATTGGTCACCACTGAGAATGCCAGAGGACAGACTGCAAGAAATAGGGCAAACACCCCCTAAAAGGTGTGGTTTATTCTATAATTATATTTCACAAAGCTAGTATCACCATACTGGTTAGCAAGAAGCCAAAACAAGAAGCCCTTAGGCCGGGGCGGGCAAACTTTTTGGCCTGAGGGCCACATCAAGTTTCGGAAATTGTATGGAGGGCTGGTTAGGGGAGGCTATGCCTCCCCAAACAGCCAGATGTGGCTCGGTCCTGCCCCCTATCCAACTCCCCTGCTTCTTGCCCCCTGATGGCACCCCCCAGACTCCTGCCCCATCCAACCCCCCCATTCCCTGATGGTCCCCCTTGCCCCATCCACCCACCCCCGCTCCCTGTCCCATGACAGCCTCCGGAACCCCTGCCTCTAACTTCCCCCCAACCCCCCCATCCAACCCCTCCTATCATTCCTTACTGCCCCCCAGGACCCGTGCCCCCACAACCACCTCTTATCCCTGTCCCCTGACTGCCCCCAGAACCCCTGCCCCTGACTGCCCCCTCATCCAACCTCCCCCAGGACCCCTGCCCCCATTCAACCCATTGACCGCCCCAACCCCTATCCACACCCCCGCGCCCGACCACCACCCCGAACTCCCCTGCCCTCTATCCAACCCCCTCCCTGCCCCCTTACTGCGCTGTCTGGAGAACCAGTGGCTGGTGGCACTATAGCTGCGCCGCCCGGCTGGAGCTAGCCACACCACCGCGCAACACAGAGCACCGAGCCGGGCTCTGCATCTGGCTGCCCCGCAAGCTCACAGCCCCGCCACTGACAGCATTGTACTAGTGGCACAGTGAGCTGAGGCTGCGGAGGAGGGGGAACAGCAGGGAAGGGGCCAAGGGCTAGCCTCCCAGGCCAGGAGCTCAGGGGCCAGGCAGGAGGGTCCCGCAGGCCAGATATGGCCCACAGGCTGTAGTTTGCCCACCTCTGCCTTAGGCATTCCAGTCCCTGGCTTCTTTCTGGACTTTTATGATGTGTGATTATTAAAATCAAAATACCACACACAGGGTTCTTCCGATCCCAAAGGACCAGCCACTAACCCCAGGTCAATATACACATTTCAGGATCTCATCAAAATACCATGCTACAATTGAGTAAACTAACTAAAGTTTTATTAATAAAAAATGAAAAGAAGAGAGTTATTAAATGGTTAAAGTTAATCGTATATTTTACAATTGATTTCAGAGTCTGGAGATCAGGATATATTGAGTCCAGTTGTTCATCATAGGTGTAAAATCTCTAAGTCTATGTAAGTCTCAGAGTCCTTTCGTAAGTTTGTCAGAGTTTACCCAAAATGGATTTGGGGAGTCCTATCTTGCTGGGGTGACCAGACAGGAAGTATGAAAAAATGAGATGAGGGATGGGGGGTAATAGGAGCATGTATAAGAAAAAAAACCCAAAAATCAGGACTATCCCTATAAAATCGGGACATCTGGTCACCCTATATCTTGCATCTGGAATAGCCCCCTTAATATTATCCAGAAAGATCAGAGCTACCGGATCTTGCCCAATGCTTCTCTTGTTATAGCTGAAACAGGCTGGCAAGCTGACCATCATCATCTCCATCCTTGATGAAGAATGCAGCATGCTTCCATTGATGGGCCACTCAGTTGTTGCAGCTATTCAAAACTACTCAGGTGATTTACAGATGGTTTTTCAATGAGAGTCAACAAGCTTCAGATAGTAATGTTATTGACATAGGCTATTTTAGTAAGCTTCATCTCAATACTCCAGGTTTTTAGTCTACTAACAATTGAGTGAGTATAGTTGCATATATAATGCAAAGGCAATATAGAATTACAGGATATGAAAAGGATTTAGCATCTACAAGCTAATTTGGTTACATTGGTAAACTTTCAATAGGATATAGATAAACACTGACAAACACATTTAGCATCTACTCTTGATTTTTATCAATACAAGCAAATGGGCTTATCTTTATCAGCCTAATTAACATCTCTTTGAAACCCACACACAATCGCAATGCCTCTTGACATGCCTTTAAGAGTCATAGCCAGGTGAACTGTCTGTTGCTTTCACTCCAAGCTGGCATGCTTACCACCAACTCCCCACAGTGCTCCCTGGCTGTGGCTCGGCATGGCCTCTTGGTGGCACTGTGGGAGCATCAGCTGTCGACAGGCTCTGCAGACTTAGGTTCTCATGATCCCTGAATCCTTACATCATCCCCCACTTCAGGACCCCCTTCCTCTCAGTGGGTGCTGGTCCTGGTTAATCCAGCTAGGGTGACCAGATAGCAAGTGTGAAAAATTGGGATGGGGGTGGGGGGTGATAGGAGCCTATATAAGACAAAGCCCCAAATATTGGGACTGTCCCTATAAAATTGGGATATCTGGTCACTCTAAATCCAGCTGGTTTTGATTAAGCCTTTTTACCAGGTCAGAGGCATGGACATAGGCAGTGGTATCCCAGGAGCATCCCTTGGGACCATCGCCCTCCCAATCAATTAGGTAGCATAGTCTCCCCCTTTGCAGTTTAGGCTTGAGGATAGAGTGGCCTATATAGTCCTCATGCCTGGGGACCTTGACTGGTAGGGGCAGCTGATGGGACCAATCAGGAAAGTGGTACCCTATGTAAGGCTTTGGGAGGGATACATGGGAAATGGTATGTACCTTAAGATCAATGGAGCTGTAATTTGAAGATGACAAGACTGATTTGCTGACAAATCTGGAAGGGTCCAAGAAACTAGTGGGTTAGAAGGAATTTGTAGTCCCTTTCTGCATCTTTGAGATGGTCCTTAAGCTCCTCCTGGATACAGTGAATTTGCTGGATCCAGCCACCAGCTACTGGGTCCAGGGAGGCCACTGGCAAGGCCAGTTGGAAGCAAGAGTGGAACCCCTAATTGGCAAAGAAGGAACTCTGCCTTGTGGAGGTGAGGTTGCTGATTTTGTATGAGAACTCAGCATAAGGAAGGAGGGAGAATCAGTAGTTGACAAAGCAATTTAGGTATTGCTCTGATACTTGGTTCATGCTCTCTATCTGCCCATCTGTCTGGGGGTGGTATGTGGAGGAGGTAAAAGCACAAACATCCATTAGCTGGAGCACTTCATGCCACAAAAGTGAGAGAAACTGCGGGCCTCAGTCTGAGGTGATACAGCTGGGAAGCCCATGAAGACAGATCATATGAACTACTAGGAGCTGAGATGGTGTTTCAGTAGAGGGCAGGCTGTTACAGGGGATGAAGTGCACCATTTTGGTCACTTGGTCTACAACAATCAAAACCATGGTGCGGCGATCAGAAACACGGAGTTCCGCTATTAAGGGTGATGGTGGCCCGGGCTCTAGGCAGGATCTTCAGGGGTACTAGGACACCAAGGGGCTTAGTACAGGGTGTCTTGGTGCACACCGTCTGGTAACAAGAGTCAATGTCATCCCAGACTTCAGATCGCATAAGAAGGCCACCAGAACAAAGGAGAAGCTGTGCGGAAAGTCTTATGATGGCCAAAGTAGTGTCATGGCAGAGATGGAGCACTTATAGACGGGGGCACCCTGGTGGAACATATATGCGCCCATGAAGGTAGGTGATGCCATCCTGTGTGGCACATAGTATTTTGGTTCTAGCCCTCATTTGATCAGGATGTCCTGTTATCTCCTGGGACAACGGATTGTTCCATGAAGCAGAATGGATTAGATGAAGGAGGTCTCTGCACACTGTGGCACTAAAGAAGTTGTGAGGTTTTAAGAGATAACGTGATTCTTGGTTAGGCTCCTTGCCCGCCTCCCACTTTCGGGATAAGGCATCAGCTTTCCCATTCCTGGTTCCAAGGAGATAGGTAATGATGAAATCAAAGAGAGAGAAGAAGAATGCCCACCTGAGCCATCTTTGCTTCAAGGCTCAAGGCAAAGGCATGTCCTGGTTAATGCTTAATTTGTATTGAAAGAGGTGCTGAGGCTCAACAATTAGGTGCTGGGGCTAAAGCAATTTTTTACATTCATAACTCATGTAGCAAGCCCAGAGGTGCTAGGGCTAATGAACTGCCAAGCCTAGAAGTGCCAGGACTCTGCTCTGGCACAAATTAAGTACTGGTCCTGGTGCTCTCCAATAAAAACACAGATTACTGTGCCATCGCCATTCATTTTCTTCCAGGGTCAAGTGTCAGTGGCCCACATCAAACTGCATCAGTTCCTAGTTGGGCCCTGAAGTTTCAGTGTGCTCCCACCCTCCTCCTTTCGCTCATGCAGCTGGTTGTCAGTGTGGAGAGAGAGGTCAACAAATGCATCAAAATGGGGCAGGGTCTCAATGTGGGCTAGCTCATCCTTTACTTCCTCACTAAGTCCACACTGAAAATGGTGTAATTGGACTGCCTTGTTCCACTTAGTGCCAGTAGTGAGTCACTGGAACTAGGCAGCATATGAGGCAGCTGGACCTTGGTGGAGCCTTTGTAGTGCTGCTTCTGCGGAGCAAGTATGGTGAATAAGAGGGCTGAAGGGTATTGTCACTCTGGGTCTGCTGGGCGGTACTTCCTGTGGCTCCGACTTTCCCTGGCTGTGGTTCTGCATGGCTTCTTAATGGCTCTGTGGGACTATCAGCTGTCTCAGGCTCTACAGATTTGGTTCCCAGATCCTTACAATGCCAATATTTTAATGTTTCAAATCATTGTACAAAGCAGAATGCAAAGGAGTTAATCAGTTTCAAATACTGTGGAACTCCTTGCCAGAGGATGTCGTGAAGGCCAAGACCATAACAGGGTTCAAATTCATGGAGGATAGGTCCATCAATGGCTATTAGCCATGATGGGCAGGAATGGTGTCCCTAGCCTCTGTTTGCAAAAGCTGGGAATGAGCGACAGGGGATAGATCACTTTATGATTACCTGTTCTATTCATTCCCTCTGAGGCACCTGGCACTGGCCACTGTCAGAAGACAGGATACTGGGCTAGATGGACCTTTGGTCTGATCCAGTAGGGCCATTCTTACGTACTTTTGGTCTGACACTTACGAAGTGCTGAACTCTGGCAACTCCCAATAAAGTGCTTCTTAGTATTAAATACATGAAGATATTATCTGAATAAAATAGTAGATGGTACCATTTGGTAAACTCCGTTGAGACAACGTTTTAGCAATAAGAGTTGGGGGACTATTATAGAATAAGGTGCTGTCCTGGTCATATAAACAAAAGCTTTTTCCACTTACAGTGTCACAAAATGTGAAAAGTTAGTTCTTGAAAAAAGAAGCTTTGATACTGTAGTGTAGCACTTTACAAGCCTATTGTGACTGCCATAGACTGACAGCGAAATAATCTAACTCCTGTGAAATGTAGCCACTTATTTTTTTACTGCAGTATATCACCCATTGCCAACAAGAAAACATGTCAAGCCAAAAGCAACAATAAGATCTGGTTAAATACTGCTCTCAGTTATATCCATGCAATCTCATTGAAGTCAATGCGATTTCATCAGTGTAACCGAGATCATAATTTGGCATATCATCTGTCTATAATGTCAGCATTTTGCCCAAGAATACTGTCTGCAATACGACGATGAATAATATACCACAGACTGCTCCTTTAACCAACAAGTGACTATATAGTCATCAAATCATTTGGAATTCATTTTAGTAATATGGCATTATTTATGTTACTAAATCTTAAGGCATAATCTCTCAGTCATGTAAAACTATAGAGAATAATTTGTTTCCAAATCTAAAAGAAGTATTTTTTTTCTTGAGGCAATCCAAATTTGTGAAAAAATGTAAATGTCATGACAAATCAGGTACATTCTGTACCATATTTCATTTGAAATACTGAAAACTGAAAACTTCTGAATGTAAGTCTGTATGTTCAAATTTCAGCTATGAGTGACCAATGTACAACAAGAATGGCAAAAGCCTAAGCATTATTAAATGTACTAAAGTACATTAACTAATAATACATCTTCATAGTACCTTTTATTCAAAGTTATCATAGCATTTTAATTCATTAAGCATCACAATACCTTAGTGACATAGGCAAGGTTATCTCCTAATCATTTTGTTTAGCAGTGAAAAAATGCAGCTATACACATTTAAGCAGAACTCAGGTTCTATTTATCAGCACACTTCAATACAATATAATACAATAGTAAAAGGCAATAGTAACAATAATCTTGTATCTACCATGCACTCCTTGTCAATGAAATGAAACATAAACATAAACAAATACTATCCTCTTAAAATTAAAAAAAAATAAATAGAATAGGCTAAGTAAAGGACAGGAAGAAAAGATGAAAATATAGGGTCAACAGTTATTCTAAAATCTTTTAAAAAAAGGATTTAAGATGCTTTGAAAAATAAAGAGGGACAAAATGAGATGGATTTTGGGTGGCTGAATGTTCAATACTTTACAGCCAATTGCTGCAAAATTCAGCAGAATTACTGTGGATTTACACTGCCATCCATGGTCCCTTTTAATATCTTTATAAACTCTATATTGAAAGGTGTGTGGGTGATCAGAATGTCTATTTCCTATAAGTTTAATCAAAATATTGTCTAGGGTGTCAAAATTAACGTGAGGCACTATATTTGAGGCAGGTCTTAGAAGTATGCCTTTCTCTATTCTAAATACTATGCAATATAAAAGATTATGCTTTCCATTTATGCAGATAAGTATAACCTCTCCAACATAACCTTGCTAATCCCTTCTGTCAGCAGTATTTGTTCAGTGTTGTTATAATGAATGAGAAACATGGTGGTTTAGGAATCTTGTTTTATTGCAGTTAGTGAGGGACTGAAGCAAGATCTTAATTTCCTTTTCTTTTACTGCTGATGATCAAGATATAAGCTACACAGTGCTTTCTTTTTCTTATAAACAGCCAGCTCCTGATTTTCAGTGAATGCAGCAAACTGTAACGTTACCACCACTGAATCTTGCACCACCCCCAAAAAGACTGCTGAACATAGTGAAAAAAAGGTGGTAAATAACAATGATGGAGAAAGTGTTTACTGGTAATTAAAATGTACAGAGCACTTTCATGTGGCTTGGGTCAAATCTTATATTGTAGGAATGTAAAATGTATCTGACGAATTTAATTCATTTTTCAAATGTCTTTTTATATGTTATTTACCCTCGACTCCCTATCTGTGACACCAAACAAGTACATATGATAAATATTTATTTTACCAGTTTAATATGCTATTTTGGAGCTACTGGAGAAACATACTAAGCTTTCAGCAGCACTACACTATTTTTGTAATAAAACCTAAAATATGTTGGTTATTTTCATATTTTCACGCTTCGCATCAGTACTCGAGTGCCTGTTTCAACGACTTTCCCTTCCTCGTTAACCATGAGACACAACGGGGGAAATATCCCCCTGGAGAGAAGCCATGCTGTGAACAACCAAGACCCCCTTGCACCCTCTGCGGGGACCCAGGGCCGCTTCTTAGACGGGGTGCAGCAGGACTGTCCTACCAGCGATGCCCAGGAATGGGGACGGGACGAACCCGGCTCCTCCCTCCTCTTCCTTCAGTTCAAACCCAGGCTTGTATCAAACCCCAAATCCCGGTCTGTGTGGCGCCGAGAGGCAGAAGATGAAGGGAGAGGGCCCCCTCCTTTCCCCTGCCCTTACCCCCAGGGATCCCGCACGGTGCCGCGCACGCTCAGTACCTGCTCCAGCAGCACCCGCTCTCGCGGCTATGTACCGTTACTAAGGCCCCCTAGCAACCAAGCGCTCCTAAAAAGCGCTCCCCCGGGCACGCTCTTCCGGTGTCCCGCACCCCGGCAGGCCGAGGCCGGGTCCTTTGGTTCCGGTTCCGGACCCAGGCCCAGAGCTGGGAGCGCTGCCGTGCGCCAGGTAGGACTCAGAACAGCAGCGTTTCTTTAGGGCTGCAACTGAGCGCGTGGCTCAGGAGGGGTCTCTTGTGATTATCCAGACGCGCGGGTGGGGCTGGGTTCCTCCAGGTAAACGTCTGCCCTCCGTGGGGGCTGGGCCTGGGCACCTGCAGCGCCTCCTCGTCCGGGGGTGCCTGGTTCCCGGCCCCCCCCCCCTCGAGCGGGGATTAAAGGGGCAGGCTGGTGCTTGTGCAGGGCATGCGGAGCGCGTTGCCTGCCCTCACTCTGATGTTTGCCGGGAGGGTCCTTGGGCGGATGATGCCCCATTTTGATGTTTTCCAGCTCCCTGTGTGGGCAGTTATCCCATTTTGAAGGCGGGGGGGTCACTGTTTTGATGTCCACGGGGAGGATTGAAAGGGAGCAGTGAGGAGAGGGGGGTTGCTCCATTTAGATGTGTGTGGAGGAGGCTTTTATAGGGCTGAGAGAACTGCCTGATTTTGTTCACAAGGAGCCCTTCCTTAGGATGGGTAAGGAGGAGGTGCTAGTTTCAATGACTGGATGGGCCCCTTGTGGTACAGAGCAGCCCATACAGGTGTGCAGTGCATTGCCCCCTCATTTGACTGTTTGCAGTGGAGCCTTTAGGACCATCATGTCCTGGCTTGGGGAGCAATGGAATCTCTTCTGATGTTCACGAAGGCAGGCTCCTAAGATTCTCAGGGCAATCCTGCTTCTGCAAAGGACTGTACTTGCCTCCCAAAATAGTGTTTGCAATAGCTCTCTTATCCTGTTAAACATGGTAGTTGGAGAAGATAGTGAATAGAAAGTGTATGTTTTTGTGGTGTCTAATAATGTTTGGCAAGAGAATTTTTATTATTTTCCAGTACCTCTGATTTACAGACCCTTCTGTTTAAATTGAAACAGCAAAAGCATCAGTCCTTTTTAGCATTTCATTTGTATTTCCTATTGCCTTTTTTATGGTGCTCTAATCCTTGTTGTTGCTTCTAAAGGGCCTGTTCGTGCACATTTGGTTTCAATGAAAGTTGAGGGAATTCACAACATTTTTGAGGAGGGACTCGCCACTGTGCAGGATTGAGTCCTAACAGTGCAGTATTCCCAGGGCAGAATTTAGTGAGTAGGGCTGTCACTTTGGAACAGCTTGATTGCCGGTGACTTTGAAAATGATCAGTATAGTTTTCAGTGTTTCACTAAAACCTACAGAGCAATTCTCCTTTGTGAGTGAGTGATATTAAAATGCCTTAAAATTCATCCAGATGAGGTAGTCTCTCTCCACATAAGCAAGACTTCTCTGCTGTGGTAGGAGGTTATTCTGCAGATAGAATCATTATGACTGGTTTGCTGTCTGAATCAATCTCTCAGTCTTAAAGGATGTGAAAACTGTATTGCTGTTGTGCTTGCAAAAATATTACATGTATGTTTTTCAATTAAGTTTTTGTTTAGCTATTATTTTGAGACCACAGAGATTTTCCTTTTCCACTAACAGGAGCATTTCTCCTGTCAGTGTCAATGATGAAAATGCTTTGGGGCTTCATAATTGAACACCACGCTGCCATAAGGCATTATATTGAAGAGCATCAGTTTGCAGGCTGGGAATGCATATCAAATCAAAGGGCCTCTTGGCCTCTTCTCTCTTTGAAGAATCTGTATGGTTAGCAGCCTTAGTCTAGGCTTGACAACTGTCACGAGGGCAATGCATTCTCCCCTCCACCCTCTTCTTTTCAAGATTCAGTTCAGAGCAAACTTGGATTGCAAAAAGGGTGTGTGTGGCAGGGAGTGGTGTTAATTTCCTTTAAAGCCTCAGAATTTGAAAATACATTTTTTCATGACCTGTATGACTGTTTATTTTAGCAGAAAATGATGACTCTTTCTCTGGAGTGTATTCTAAATTTACATTGGAGAGAAGTATTACACAGTTTTGCTTAGGTTGTCTTGCATTTTTTTAATCTGTTGTGTTGCATCACATCATAAGTGTATCATAAACTAGGAGATGTAGCACAGAAAGCACACTGGGGGTTGGGAGAAGAGACAAGGTAACTATAAGAGAACTCTGCAGCCTCTTCTTGGATTGTCCCAGGGAGCTGGAGAAGCCCCTGGCGTAACTTAAATAGTTCTGGAAGTCTGTGTAGGCCAATGGTTCTCAAAGCTGGTCCGCCGTCTGCTCAGGGAAAGCCCCTGGCGGGCCGGGCTGGTTTGTTTACCTGTCGCATCTGCAGGTTTGGCCGATCACGGCTCCCACTGGCCATGGTTCACCGCTCCAGGTCAATGGGGGCTGCGGAAAGGGTGGCCAGCACATCTCTCAGCCCATGCTGCTTCCCGCAGCCCCCATTGGTCTGGAGCAGTGAACCACGGCCAGTGGGAGCCATGATCGGCCAAACCTGCGGACACGGCAGGTAGACAAACCAGCCCAGCCCGCCAGTGGCTTTCCCTGAACAGGCGGAGGACCGGCTTTGAGAACCACTAGTCTAGGCTACCCTAAATATCACAGCGTTGTGTGGTGCAACTCCTGGCATGTCACTTACACTGGGTTTTCAGGTGTAGTATTAGGCTGTGCCTGCCCTGGGGGAATTCTCTCCCAGTTGAATACTGGGCTTTTAGGGCCCTTTTTTGCCAGCCCTTTTATGTGGTGTTAGGTGCTCCAGTATTCTATGTTGTTTTGACATCTCGGATGAACAGTCTACAGTTCTTGCATTAATATTTTGTTTCTCTACTTAAAACAGAACTGTTAAGTTTAACCAAAAAATGCTTTAATTAATATCTTTATCGCTGCTTGGAGACAAATATCTCTTTTTTTTTTTAAATTTTTTTTTAAGCTACCAACAAAAAAAACCCCAACACATCTACAGAAGCTAATGTGAAAATGTTGAGACTTTGGATGACTAAAGTTATTTAAAGTAAACAAGTGGCTGAGTTTTAATTTAGGAGCTCAACTTTAGGCATTCAAGTTTGAAAATTTTGGCTTAACATTTTTGTCCATGGCTCCAAAGCTGCACCTTATTGCATGCTGGAAAACCACTGTGCCCTCTCAGAATCCTATGCGTATCAGTGGGGCTTTGTGTAGGCACAGGGATCTGTCCCAACAAATTGCGGGGTTGAGACCTAAACCGGTATACTTATCTTTGCAAACATTTACTCCTACTGGAAATTAATGGGACTACTCATATAAGTAAAGTTAATCACATACTGAACTCAGTTAGCAGGTTTGGGGCCAAAGTGTTTGCAAAATCGGAAAGTTTACAGCTTAAATTTACAAGTTTGCATGTTTGTAACTTTACCCACATGAGTAAAGTGGGTGAGACAACTCGTCTGAGTAAAATTGTGCATGTTTGCATGGTCAAGGCCCGAGTCTTCGAGTTCTTTAAGTCAAGGACCACCTTTTAATCTAATGTCTGTATAGCACCTAGCATAGAGGAATCTGGCTCCTGATAGGAGCCTCAGGGTTTGTTTGTTTTTAAAACTCTTTTGGGATTAATTTAATCTGATCTAGTTGATTTCTGCTGTGATAACTAATAACAAGTATGTGTTAGTTCAATAGGATGACCACCATTACTTTTTTAGAAATTAGTCTATTTATAGTACATCAGATACAATGTATTTTTCTTTAGCAGATACAGCATATGGTCTGTTTAAAGTAAAGATGTCTTTAAATCCATCTACATTTTTGAACCAAGAAAGGAATCAGAAATTAAAAAGAAATTTTGAATGTTTGAAAAATTCACAACAACAGACTGCTTCATCACTTCAAGATAACCCACTTCAGAATTTACAGTTAGCATCCTGGGAAGTTCTTGAAAAGGCCCAAAAAAGTGGGAGATCAAAGTGCCCAAGATGCGGTAGTTCAAGGATGTTTTATTGTTATTCATGTTATGTTCCAGTTGAAACTGTGCCTACCAAAGAAATTCCAGTTGTGAAGGTTAGTGAAACATAACATATTTATTGTGCCTATTATTTTTTGGTGGTGGGGTGTGTGTGTGTGTGTGTGTGTGTGTGTGTGTGTGTGTGTGTGTGTGTGAGAATACATTGCCAATGTTTGCTTTTTCAAGGTCATCTTTAACACGATGGTCATGATAGACGAATAAATTATGATAAAGGAGGGTTAGCAGTCTGGTTTAAGGAACCAGATGTAAGAAAATTGATAGTTAAGGTTTCAGTTCTGAAAATATATATGCACATGCTCAACTTTACATATACAAGGAGTCCCACTGAAGTTAATGGGACTCCTCATGTGTAAAGTTATGAAATTGAGCAATTCGGATTAGGGCTAATTCTTTAAACTCTTTTTTAACCCATTTTCACCAGGGTTCTCCAAATTGTAAGTACCAGTGGCATAAGCATTTTGAAGTCAAGATGAGATTGTTTGCTAAAAGATACACTCTAGGAATTATTTTGGGGAAGTTCTAGGGCTTATGTTATACAGGAGGTCAGACTAGACCGGGGTAGGCTACGGCATGTGTGCTGAAGGCAGCACACGAGCTGATTTTCAGTGGCACTCACGCTGCCTGGGTCCTGGCCACCTGTCCAGGGGGCTCTGTATTTTAATATTAATTTTTAAATGAAGCTTCTTAAATATTTTAAAAACCCTTCTTACTTTACATACAACAGTTAAGTTATATATTACATTTTAACGTTTTTAGAAGGTCTCTTTCTATACGTCTGTATTACTGGCACGTGAAACTTTAAATTAGAGTGAATAAATGAAGACTCAGCACATCAGGTCTGAAAGGTTGCTGACCCCTGGAGTAGACAATCACAATGGCCACTTCTGGCCTAGGAATCTGAGTCTATAGTGGGGAGGTTGTATAAACAAATGCTATGGAGCTACACCCATTTAAACCAAGGCTGAATATGACCCAAAATGTGAACTTAAAAAATAATAAAGAACTGCTCATAGTTGTTAATTAAGTCAGATAATTTTCTAAAAATATGTTGTTTTCCAGCTGAGATAGTGAATAAAGCTTTTAGAAGTGCCAAGGTCCCATTTACAAAAGTCACTTTGGCACTTAAGTGCCAAGGGCCTATTGAAAATTGGACTTTGGCTCATAAGTCAGTTAGGTGCTTCTGAAAATTTTACCCATTTGTGCTTTACCCTGTTCTTGAAAATTTTACCCATTTGTGCTTTACCTTGTTCTTGAAATCAAAGAGTTTTGTATTTAATTTCAATGAGTTGAATATCTAATACAAATAGGTGTTCAGGATTAGAAGCACAAGGCTTCTAAATTTAAATGCATAACTTCTTTTGTCTGTTATCAATTTTAATTTTTAGTCATTAATAACAAAAGTATCAATATAGCCTTCACTTTAGCAACATTAGAGTGTCAAGTGTGTACATATAATAGCTAAATTGCTTATTATTAAAAGCAGTGAGTGCTATTTCCTATGTATTTTACTCTGTTTTCTTTCTCTATTTTGCATTAAACAATCTAGTTGAAATTAGGAACTTCCGTATTTTTATATATGTAAATTAAAACATTTTTAGGAAACTTTATGTGAATTTACTATATATTTTAAAAAGTTTGTTTGGGGATTTCCTAGACATATGCCCAAATTTGTTTATAAGTCTGCTATTTTTTGTTGTAGCTTCCCTTGAAGATTGATGTAATTAAACACCCAAATGAAACTGACGGCAAAAGCACTGCTGTCCATGCTAAACTCCTAGCACCTGAAGATGTGACCATTTATACATATCCTTGCATTCCGGACTATGAAGAAAAAAGACATGAAGTAAGAGATTCTATAACAGGGCTGTGTGCTGGGGAAATGTTCATGTGCCTTCATCTCCCAACTCCTCTTTTCAGGGGGAGTGCAGATCCAACTACTCTGCCACTATTCCTCCATGAATCCATTCCACCCCACCCAGAGCATATCTCTGCTGTGCATAGGGATGTGGACATCCTGCCAGGCTCATGGAAATTTGCCTCCAGATGCAGCTTACGCACACAGGTTCTGTTGTGTCCATGATCCTCTGCACCTACAGAGGAGAGAGGATTTGGTTCATGTGCTTTGTAACGAGTATTTTACTTACTGCATAGAGCAGAAGTGTCAAACACCAAACCCACTGGCTGTCTTGCCCTGCTTGATGGAGTTATGTGGCCTACTTGACATATTCAACTTCTGCAGAATCTAAGCTTTTATTTTGTGAAAAGTCAGTGCAGGGAAAACCTACCAAATGTAATTGATACATGTTGTCTTCTTGAGTCAGCCCAGAGCCTGAAATAATGACTGTGAGGAATGAGCTTCTAGTCCTCAATTAATTTCACTGCAGTGAGAATTCTGAAACCCAACATTTGTCATGTCAGCATTAACAAATGGGGAAGTAAATGAAGTTCATGGGTGTGGGAATTGGTATTTTGCTTCAGGGAAGGAAATGTAAAGGAAAGAACAGGGAAGAGGGAGAGAAACAGGGGAAGGAGGATGGGAAAGACTGGGTGGGGGGAGAAAAAATACTGCTGATCCTAAAAATGGTCATAATTTCCCATCAAGGTGCTGAATGTAATAAGGAGGTTTAATTGTTGTATATAGGCCATATTGTTTTGTGTGGCATACCATGGACATCTGTGGGAGTTCTGCTGTAGATTAGAGGTCAGACTAGATGATCTAATCATCACTCTGGCCTTAACATGTATGAATTAACTGAGGGTAACAAGTAGTCCTACATTTATACTCTGGCCCATAGTCCACAATTAAAAATGGAATTTGGCCATCTTCACAATAAAAGATTGCACCCCATCATAGAGAAATAGGTTAGTGTAAACATCTGCATAGTACCTTCTTGCACAGAAAGTATTGGCTTGGTAGGATAACATTGTTTAACATGTATGGAAGTAGTATACATGTAGGCTTGGCAGATTTCAATTTTTTTAAAAATAATTTTGATGGATATCTTTAAACATTTTTTATTACTATTGATTTACCTTTTCACAGTTGCATGAAATTTTGGGTTTTAAGCAATTTGTCAATTTTATGTTTTCAGTTGCAGGAAACTATGGGTACATCAGACAATAATTATTTAATGACAGCCTGTAATATGTTCTCAAGCAGCATTTTTCTATTTTTGCCTATCTGTAAATTTCAGTTATTGTGGGTGAAATTACAGTTGACTGACATTTACTGTTAAAAAGCTAATCCTTTCAAGCCTGTACATATTTAATGACACTCCTGCAAATAACTAATTTAAACAAATCCCTTGCCTTAATTTAGTTTTTCTTTTACCCTGTCTCTCTGCTTACCCTTTGGAGCATTTGAAATACATTTTCAAAGAGAAGTTCGCTTTCATCTTGTATGGATTTAAATGGTTTTATTTTATTTTATTTGTGTGTGTGGATTGCTGTAAGGAATAGGTAGTTTCTTTTTAAATAGAAAAGTTCTTGAAACTTTTTAACATAATTTTCTATCAGAATGGCACTCGGATCGCTGTATTTGTTTTCATTTTAGATTGCACTTATCTTTCCTGGTCCTAACTCAATTTCGGTAAAAGATATTATTCTCCATCTGGAAAAAAATGTTAGTTGTGGCAGTGATGATGATTCTTCATCAGAGCCATTTCTCAAGAAGGCAAAAATAGAAACAAAAGAAGATCGAAACCTAAGTGAATGCAAATCAAACAGCAGGAGTGAAGACACTGTACTGAAGAGAGTAATATTTATTGACAGTACTTGGAATCAAACCAACAAAATAATCACCGATGAGCGACTTCAAGGTAAATAAATAAAGGGGGATGTTACAGCTGCAGTAAAGTGTCTAAATGAAATATACATATTTCTTTCCGAAATGCAGAAGACCTGATTGCATACTATAGTGATGAGCAGGGTCGAAATACATACATGAAAATAGATCTGAACATACATCAGGGGTTCAGTTATGACTTAAAATTTGTTATTTGTTTTTTTTTTCCTTTTGTCAAATATCTGAACATGTTGTTTTACACACAGAACCTAGTTCTTCCTGACAGTATCGATAATGCCATTAGTGGAAAACTTAATACAAGTATTGCTGCTTTTATTATGAATTAGCACAATGTACTTGTAGTTCTGCACAGCCTTCATTGTGTTATATTGATTAGCAGGATGACATATTTAAGCATTCCACAGAGAATTAAAATGTGTAACAACAATTTGGCAGTTTTATACTTGTGCTATGTAGGGCCTAATCCTGCTCCTATTGAAATCAATGGCAGTTTGAAAACTGACTTCACGAGAGCAAGAGCAAGCCCTTAGGTTGGAAGGCACATTTCCTTCATTTCTACTCTGTGTATTAGCTGGCAAGTGTATTAGCAAGTATGTATTTCTCAACTTAATTTCTACCAGCCTATGAGTGGGCATCACAGATTTCCTGCATGGAAGATAGCTCATTTAAAAAAATACTGCATATGAGCATAATTTATTAGCCAATAAAAATCCTATTACCAAATATATTAACATAAAAATTCAGTTTATGAAATAAATTGATATACATTGCAGTGATGTATTGCTTTATTGCATGATGTAAATGTGAACTGATTGTAAATTTAAGGTACTTAAAAATCTTGTTCACAAAGGATGAAATTCAGGAAACCAACATGTAGCTAAGGAACTTGGGATTATATGGGTGTCTAGCTCATGACTAAGGAAAGAAAATCTCCCCCTGTCCCTTCCCTCCACAAGGCCAAGTCATCAGACTGCGGCATAGCCCTTCCTTGTACCTATTTCAGCCTATGGGACAGAATAGTAGCTTCTGCCTTCTAATCACTGTGAACACCACAAGTCCGTCTGTTGCTCATGCCTGTAACCATCATGCACATCTTTGACTTGCACCTTTCTCTAGGTCCTCAAATCAAGGCTAAACCTAAATCTTTCAGAATCTTTTGGCATAACATCTCCTAAGATATGACGATTCTTATCCATCCACACAGCTAAAACTCCTCCAAGCTCTTGTCATCTTGATTACTGTAACGTTCTTTTCTCTGGCCTTGACATATGCAATCTTACCACACTTACGTCCATTTAGAATACTGCTGCAAAGATCACTGTCCTAGCCCATCACTTTGACCACATTACCCCCCTCTTTTAATCCCTCCACTGAGTCCCCATTCTCCATTGCATCAAACACAAGATGCTTGTATTTACTTTCCAGGCACTTCACAGTTCATCCTCACCTACCTATCACCTCTCATTTGCCAGTGAACGTCGATGCTTGCCTCCAGTTGGCCCATGATGCCAGCCTCCATCACCCACTTGTTTAAATTTTCAAATAAACACCTTTTTGTAGTTTCTCCTATGCTGCCTCACATGCTTCGGGGAAGCTCCTTACCTCATTTCCATCTTCAAATTAATCTTCAAAACTCTCCTTTTCCATGATGCTGACAAACAGCTCAAAAACTGTTATGCAACTGGTGGACAGAGATCACTGTCTAGCTTGCTGACCAATACTATCTTGTTGTTTACTTGAACTCCCCCATCTGTCTGTGTCCATTGTCTTGTGTTATTCTTACAGTGTAAGCCCCTTAGGGCAGAGATGATCTTGTTCTGTTTGTACAGTGATCACCATAGTGGACTCCTGGTCCATGACGAGAGCTCCTAGGAACTATAGTAATACAAATAATAATAATGTAAGGATTTCATCTACTTAAGTGTTGACCCAGCGGACCCTTCCCCAGGTCATATAACCCCAAATTCTCTACTCCACACCACCATTCTAATTCTAGTCTAGTCAACATCTTATACCATCCTTGTCACCAAAGTACCTGAGTGCCTCCAATAGTCCATTAAGTGATGTGACTAATGTGTGTTAGATGTGGTTCTCTCCTTTCTCCTCTCCCTAGGAGCAGAGCTGTCTCTGCAAGTTAGTGTTTTGGTTTTTTTAATACGTATACACTATGTGTTTATATTAGCGAAAGTAAGTCGAAGAAGTGTGCCTGCACTTGAAGCAGAAGGTGGTGAAATTTTGTTCTAGTTCTCAGTTCCTGTGGGAGTTCCTTCCATAGTCTGAGGTGGTTCTTGACAAAGCTCTGTCTCCTACACAAATGAGCTTTGCTGTTGTGATAGAAAATTCCATGGTGTCTGAGGAGTAGAGTGATTGACCACAGTTTTCATTCAGGAACAGCACTTTGAAATTAAGGACTGAGACCATGAATTTGAATTGACATTCTATGGGAAGCTAATGTAGAGAATGGCAGACAGATTTGATAACCCCAGTCTTGTTCAGGTTCAGTTTCAATAAACTCTTCTTTCATCTTGGTTGTGATGGTGGTACAGTTGTACATAGTGAGGGATAAGTAGAGCTGTGTATCATCCCCATATTGTTGGCATTTGAGTCCATGTCATCTTAACAGTTCATCTAGTGGCTACATAGAGAAAAGGCCGCCCAGAGGATTCAGGGGGTCTGGGGTCTTTGGTGGCAGGGGGCCCCTGCCGCCAAATTGCTGCCAAAGACCCGGCACTTCGGCGGCAGTCCTGGGGTGGAAGGACCCCCCACCGCTGAAGACACGGAGCAGAAGAAGGACCCCGCTCCAGGGGCCCTGAAAAATTCTCAGGGGGGCCCCTTTGGGGCCTGGGGCAAATTGCCCCACATGCCGCTCCCCCCACCCCATCTGGGCGGCCTTGCATATAGATGACTAAAAGGACCAAAAAGTGAATTGTACTTTATGCAGAGCCATCATGGAACCAAATGCCTTTATTAGCAGAGGGTGCAGAGACTCCTTTTGTGTCCATGCCATTGATGTCTCCCTCACTTCCCCCATTATACCTCATATAGGACTAGCTGAGTATGTACTGCCTTGAAGGCATGAATTTCACCCCCAGTTCCTACAATATGGATTTATTAGAAGTTCTTTTGTGGATTGGTTGTGTAACTTTTCTCACAGGAAAATTGATGGCATTCATATCTGTCCGTATGCCTCAAGAGCCCATATCAGAGTTACACAATCAGTGTCATTCTTCTGTTTCCAAAAAACAAGTTACTACAGTATTTGTTCAAATAGATCGACTTAAAAGAAATACTGGAGAGAACCATTAATGAAGTGTGTCCCGAAAATGTAAAATAAAGTCTGTGTGTTTTGTAACCCTGCATTTATATATTTCAGTAATTCTAGCTAATTGCACTTACAAGTGAAAGCAATATGGGACATCAATTAGCCTCAGAAATAGACAACCTAGGAGACTTGGACAAAATTAAGTATTTCTAAATCTTATTAGGACAGTGGTGTAATATATCTTTAGAAAACCAAACCAAACCCAATTGCATTACAGACAGGAAATATTTGAAAGTTGCTAATGCTTGGTTAGGATTGATTACTTCATTTAGAAATCAATGATCACTGGATCTGAAAAGTGAACTGTTACATTCAGTATTGATTACTTTCTTGGAGGTAATGCAGCATATTGGCAGCATTAGTATGGCTGTTAAAGTAGAAGATTGCTTAGGTACTTTTTCTGTGGCCTTAATCAAATCTCTTTTATAAATTTACATATTCTCTTGTGCAAATATATGCCATGCATCTGCTTCAGTTTTTAAAGCATCTATGTTCCCTTCTACTTCTGCAAGTAAATGATAGCCTGTAACTGCACATGGAGGCTAGTGGAATGTGGAAGGAACTGTCTCTGTGGCATGTTGCCCCTTTATCCCATCCTCTGGAGCAGTGGTGGGCAACCTGCAGCCCACACGCAGGCACGGCCACCTGCAGCTTCCAGTGACCACAGACATGGCCAATGGGAGCTGTGAGAAGCAGCAACCAGCACGTCCCCATGGCTCACGCCGCTTCCCGCAGCTCCCATTGGCCCGGAACGGCAAACCTCAGCCACTGGGTGCTGCAGGTGGCCATGCCTGCGGATGGTCACTGTAAACACTGTCTTGTGGCCCGCCAGCGGATTACCCTGATGGGCTGTAGGTTGCCCACCACTGCTCTGGAGGCATTTTTGTGAGGAGGGTGCAGGTCTGCAAAGATTTTCTGCCCCTATCCCCCCCCCCCCCCCCAAAAAAAAACCCCAAGAGATGGGGGAACAACTTCATAAACTCCTATAGACGCCACCTACAGTAATGTACAAATCTTTTTCCTTTATGATTTGGACACCAAGTGTGATTCAAGAGAAAACAGTTGGTAGGAGAACCCTAGCAACACAGAGGCAAGGGACCAATATGTAGCTTCCCTTTGCTTGTGCTAAATTCCCCAAGATCCAGAGAGATGTTGAGAATCTGCAGATTTAGAGAGGAGGCTGAACCCCTTGCCACTTCCACATGAGGGGCAACCAATTCAAGAACTGTAAGGAAATTCCAGTGAGCTGAAACTAGTGGAGCTCTGAATCCCCTGCACAATAATAACAGTTGAGGCTCAGGTGATCTTCAGTGGGATTCTGCTTGGTCCTAGAGAAGGGCAACAAAGGTGTGACAAGATTATGATGATCAACAGATGGCTCAGGCAGTGGTGCTATGAGGAGGGCTTTGGGATCTAAGGCCACTAGGAGGCATTCATGGACAGAGGATTGTTCTCTTGGGATGGACTTCTCCTGAGGAGGGAGGGAAATAGACTTCTAAGATGGAGGCTGGCACAACTGATTAAGACAGCTTTAAACTAGGAATTTGGGGGAGATGTCCAGGTAATCCAGGGAAGAAAATGAAGTAAGAAAGGATACAGCCGTGGGTAGGAGAATGGACATAAGGAGGAAGGATAGTGTAGCTACCAGTCTAATATGTGATACTGGCGGTAGAATGTCAGGGACCAATCGGATAAAGAATGTGAGCAAAGCCAAACAGCAAAAATTAAAATGTTTGTGCACCAATGTGAGGAGCCTAGGTAACAAAATGGAGGAACTAGAGTTACTGGTGCAGGAAGTGAAACCAGATATTATAAGGACAACAGAAACCTGGTGGAACAGTAGTCATGACTGAAGTACAGGCATTGAAAGGTATGTGCTGTTTAGGAAAGACAGAAATAAAGGCAAAGGTGGTGGAGTAGCATTGTATGTCAATGTTGAGGTAGACTGTAAAGAAATAAGTGATAAGACAGAGTCCCTCTGGGCAAAAATCACATTGGGGAAGAAAGCTACTAGAGCCTCCCCTGGGATGGTGCTTGGGGTGTGCTATAGACCACTGGAATCTGATTTGGATATGGATAGAGACCTCTTTAATGTTTTTAATGAAGTAAATACTAATAAGAATTGTGTGATCTTGGGAGACTAACTTTTCAGGTATAGACAGGAGGACAAGTGCTAGTAATAATAATAGGGCTCAGATTTTCCTAGATGCGATAGCTGATGGATTCCTTCACCAAGTAGTTGCTGAACCAACAAGAAGGAATGCCATTTTAGATTTGGTTTTGGTGAGTAGTGAAGACCTCATAGAAGAAATGGTTGTAGGGGACAACCGTGGTTCCGAGCGATCATGAGCTAATTCAGTTTAAACTAAATGGAAGAATGAACAAAAATAGATCTGTGACCATGGTTTTTTATTTCAAAAGGGCTAACTTTTTTTTAAAAAATTAAGGAAATTAGTTAGGGAAGTGGATTGGATTGAAGAATTTGTGGATCTAAAGGCAGAGGAGGCCTGGAATTACTTCAAGTCAAAGTTGCAGAAACTATCAGAAGGCTGCATCCCAAGAAAGGGAAAAAAATTCATAGGCAGGAGTTGTAGACCAAGCTGGATGAGCAAGCATCTCAGAGAGGTGATTAAGAAAAAGCAGAGAGCCTACAAAGAGTGGAAGATGGGAGGGATCATGAAGGAAAGCTACCTTATTAAGGTCAGAACATGTAGGGATAAAGTGAGAGGCCAAAAGCCATGTAGAGTTGGACCTTGCATAGGGAATTAAAACCAATAGTAAAAGGTTTTATAGCCATATAAATAAGAAAACAAAGAAAGAAGAGGTGGGACCGAATGGAATGGAGGCTAAGGATAATCTAGGCATGGCCCAATATCTAAACAAATACTTTTGTCTCTTTAATGAGGAGCTTAGGGATAATGGCAGGATGACAAATGGGAATGAGGATGTGGAGGTAGATATTACCACATCTGAGGTGGAAGCCAAACTCTAACAGCTTTATGGGACTAAATCGGTGGGCTCAGATGATCTTCATCCAAGAATATTAAAGGAACTGGCACATGAAATTGCAAGTCCTTTAGCAAGAATTTTTAATGAATCTGTAAACTCAGGAGTTGTACTGGATGACTGGAGAATTGCTAACAGTTCCTATTTTTCCTATCTGGATAACTACAGGCCTGTTAGTTTGACATCTGTAGCATGCAAGGTCTTGGAAAACATTTTGAAGGAGAAAGTAGCTAAGGACATTGAAGTCAATGGTAATTGGGACAAAATACAACATGGTTTTACAAAAGGTAGATTGTGCCAAACCAACCTGATCTTCTTCTTTGAGAAGGTAACAGAACTTTTAGACAAAGGAAATAAAGTGGATCTAATTTACGTCAATTTCAGTCAGGCATTTGATACGGTTCCATGTGGGGAATTATTAGTTAAATTGGAAAAGATGGGGATCAATATGAAAATTGAAAGGTGGATAAGGAACTGGTTAAAGAGGAGACTGCAACGGGTCATACTGAAAGGTGAACTATCAGGCAGGAGGGAGGTTACTAGTAGAGTTCCTCAAGAATCGGTTTTCGGACCAATCTTATTTAATCTTTTTATTACTGACCTTGGCACAAAAAGTGGGAATGTGCTAATAAAGTTTGTGGATGACACAAAGCTGGGAGGTATTGCCAATACAGAGAAGGACAGGATATCATATAGGAAGATCTGGCTGACCTTCTAAACTGGAGTAATAGTAATAGGATGAAATTTAATAGTAAAAAGTGCAAGGTCATGCATTTAGGGATTAATAACAAGAACTTTTGTTATAAGCTGGGGAGGCATCAGTTGGAAGTAACAATGGAGGAGAAGGGCCTCGGAGTATTGGTTAATCACAGGATGACTATGAGCCACCAGTGTGATATGGCCGTGAAAAAAGCTAATATGGTCTTGGGATACATCAGGTGAGGTATTTCCAGTAAAGATAAGGAGGTGTTAGTACCATTATACAAGGCACTGGTGAGATCTCATCTGGAATAGTGTGTGTGCAGTTCTGGTCTCCTGTGTTTAAGAAGGATGAATTCAAACTGGAACAGGTACAGAGAAGGGCTACGAGGATGATCTGAGGAATGGAAAACCTGTCTTATGAAAGGAGACTCAAAGAGCTTGGCTTGTTTAGCCTAACCAAAAGAAGGCTGAGGGGAGATATAATTGCTCTCTATAAACATATCAGAGAGATAAATACCAGGGAGGGAGAAGAATTATTTAAGCTCAATACCAATGTGGACACAAGAACAAATATAAACTGGCCATCAGGAGGTTTAGACTTGAAATTAGATGAAGGTTTCTAACCAGGAGAGGAGTGAAGTTCTGGAACAGCCTTCCAAGGGGAGCAGTGGGGGTAAAAGACATATCTGGCTTCAAGATTAAGCTTGATAAGTTTATGAAGGGGATGGTATAATGGCATTGCCAAAATTAGGCTATCAATTGATCTTTGATTACTAGCAGTAAATATGCCCAGTGGCCTGTGATGGGATGTTAGGTGGGATCTGAGTTACTACAGAGAATTCTTTCCTGGGTGTCTGGCTGGTGAGTCTTGCTCACATGCTGAGGGTTTAGCTGATTGCCAGTCTTCCCTGGAGGAAAATTCCTTCCCAACCGCAAATATGGCAAAGGCCCTGGGGTTTGGGTTTTTTGTTTGTGTTTTCCTCTGCAGCATTGGGCATGGGTCACTTGCTGGAGGATTCTCTGCACCTTGAAGTCTTTAAACCATAATTTGAGGACTTCAGTAGCTCAGACATAGGTTAGGGGTTTATTACAGGAGTTGGTGGGTGAGATTCTGTGGCCTGCATTGTGTAGGGGGGTCAGACTAGACTATCATGATGGTCCCTTCTGACCTTAAAGTCTATGACTCTATATCCAACCTGGGAATTCAGCAGAACCCTTCAGCATGTGCTTAGTCGAGCATGTTCAAGTGCTTCGCAGAATCAGGGAGTAAAGTTGAATAAAACAGTGTGTCAGATTGAGATTCACATACTCAGTGGACAGGTCTCACTAATCTCTATCAATTACTCATAAGTGGGAAGTTCATCAGCAGGATTTCATCAGTCACCTCCAGCACCTCCCTTTGTGTACAAACTTCTCTTCTTACGCGTATATATTAGTCTCTCATTTTCATGTTAACTCTCCTCAGGACTACAACTTTAGTGTTACTTTAAAACTGTATTTTCTAGTTTTTGGGGTTTTTTTTGTCATAAACATGATTACTTTGCAATTTCTTACACATGTGCAGTTCTACTTTTGCTTATTCTGCTAAATGCTGTTAGAACAGACCAAGGTCAGCAATCTTCGGCACGTGGCCCATCAGGGTAATCCGCTGGCGGGTCACAAGACATTTTGTTTACATTGACTGTCTGCAGGTACATCCCCCCCCGCAGCTCCCATTGGCCGGGAACGGCAAACCGAAGGTCACCGACCCCTGGAACAAACTCTTAAAATTCACAGCAGGCTTCTTTGAAGCCTAAATGTGCCTTCATTCCCAATAGAGTCATTAAAGTAGATTAGAATGGGAGCTTGTGCAGGTTTTCGTATCTCTCATCACAGGTCTTGATGTAATTGTGAAGAAGTATGGTTGCTTGTGGTGATAAAAGCACATGAAGAATGGGAGCATAAGAACAAAGCTCTGAAAGGTGACCATCTGCCAAATAAAGTGCATGTGAGAGAAAATAGCTTTTGTACGGACAAAATTGGTTTGTTCTCCATACTTGTGTTTTCTAAATGTCTACACTTCCATCCTGCCTAAATGCCAGATTGGCACAAACATTTTATTATTTGAGCTCAAAATATGTGGATACTAAACATGAGAAGTCAAAATGCTGATTTCCTGGATAGTCTAAGTTACTCATAAGAACAACTAGTGTTTTTTGTAATAAAATATTGCCTTTGGCTGTATAGATATAGTACAGAGATGATGGAAATATGCTCCATAAACAGTAACACTTGACCTCTTCTAAGTCTCTTGTTCTGAAACTCTCTTAAATACTCTGTGTTGAAATTAATTGCTCCTGTGCCTGTGTTCTCACAAGGGTCAGAGATCTAACTGTTGTTCAACATCTTACTTCCCCTTCCGTGCCCCCAAATGTTAAGTGGTGTGAACTTTGTATTGGAGGAATCTTCTCTAAATTTTAGTTCACCACTCGTAAGGTGAAACCCTGACTCTACTGAAGTCAGTGGAAGTTTTGCTATGGACTTCAGTTGAGACAGAATTTCACCTTCATTCTTTTGGTTTATTGGGTACTCCTCCGTTTAAAAGAGGTCACTGAAACGTTATGTAGGAGATAAACTAGTGTTATGAAAACTGCCTCTAGTGTAAAAATTAAAGGGAATGATTGGCCTGTATCATTTTTATTATCCTCAGTTTAGATGCCTTTTTTTGTTACCAGTTTAGACACGGTTTAATGCCTGTTATGACACAGTGTACTTTGAAAAGTAAATTCTATTAATATACAAGGAATCATGTTAGCTGTGAAATAAATAGCTAGACTCACTTTGTGATTGCTCCAGAAACGGTTAAATGTAGTTTGAAGCTATATAAAAAGTACAAAATTGTAAGTGCTGGGCTACATAGGCTCCTGAATTAGGGCAATATGGAGATGGACCAAACTTCTGTCTGTAATTCCCAAGCAATTCTCAGACCATGTTGTAATTACTGATGTTAAACTATCTCAAGATATAGATTTTGCATCTTAATGCTAACATTTAAGAAGATACTTATAGTTCAGAGTCTGATCTTGCAAACATTTATTACACACTGTGGTGCTTGCTAACCCTATTGATCCCATTGACTTACTATGCATTTTTAAAGAAATTTCAGAGTAGTTGATGTGACATCAATGGGTTTTTTTAGGGTAACATGGGATTGCACTTCAGTAGGATTATTTAGGGTTCAGTAGTGAAGAGGTTGCAGCATCAGGGCCTTCAGTGGCTTTTGAATCATTGCATGGTCAAAATCAGCATTATTTATTTACTTTTGTTCAATTTTGTAAATATAACAAACACTGTAAAATATTCATGTAATATGGGCCATATCATGCCATTAGGTTTTAAGGAAAACTCCACTGATTTCAGCTCCACTGAATGAACTCTGCTTAAAAACAGATGATGTGAATATATATTAAGCCCTACTACTACTTCTCTAGACACATTTATTTCAATAAAATTAAAAAAAAAGGAAAATAGCAGATAGTAAACTTACATTTATTGTCACGAAGCCGTTGCATACCCCGCCTTGAATTTTCTTTCCTAAGTGACCTATTATAGCCATTCCAGATATCTCAAAATCAAATCCCTGAGGTACTGTACCTTCCACTCTAAGGCCCTTAGCCCTGTCATAAAGTTAGGCATGGACTAGAGTCTTTGCAGGATTGCTGCAACCTGATCTGTGTGGGCAGGCCTTAAGCCTATATAGAGACTCATGGAGTCAATGGTATTGTGTAGATAAAAGATCTGTTACGAAGATCAAATTGCAGGGGCTAGGCCTCAAGTAGAAAAATTTATGAAACTGAACTTTTCTTAGTTAGGTGAGGATGGGGGGAATTATTGCCAACATTAAAAAGTAAAAACAACAACAAACTCCTCAATAGCTGACAACTGTGTATCTTTGTGATGTTACATATAAGATTGGCAGGATTCAATTTTTATTGATAAATGTTGATTTCACAGTACCCACACAAATCTATGAAAAAATTTCCGATGATGAAGGTTAAGATTCTGTCATGGATATTTTCAATGAAGTCAGGGACAGGTCCTGGGCAATAAACAAAAATTCATCTGTCCCTGACTTTTACTAAAAATACCCTAGGGTGCAGGCACTAACAGCACTGCTGGGGCTTGCAGCTGCTCCGGCGCTGCTGCTGCTCCTGTGGCACAGGCTGACCACTGCTGCTTCAGCCCAGGGGGCTGACCCAACCCCAGTCATTGCTTGAGCAGGCTTGGGTCTGGCCGCCAGTGAGCTGTTCCAGCAGCCGCTGCTCCAGCCCTGCCCCAGAAGAAGTCACAGAATCCAGGACCTCTATGACTGAATCATATCCTTAAAAATAATTAAAACTTACAAATAAGCGGAGTAAGAAAAATAGTGCTTGAGAACCTAGAGTTTGATTTAAGGCTATTTGCTTTGTATATTTTCATGTGCGATGTTGACAATTTGTGCTTAAGATATAAAGTTTAAACTTTGTAACAGTTAATGTCTGCTGTCAGTAAATAATTCTGACTCCGCACATGATTTCCTGTAATTGTGAAAATTTAAATCAATAAAAATGCATACAATTCTGGGTTTTCAATAATTTTTTAGAACTGTAAAAATTTAAACTGATAAAAATTGAAAGAATGCTTAAAAACAAACCAATATTTTCCATCAAAATTATAAAAAAAAAATGAATTCTGTCAAGCCTAAATATATAATAAATACCTAGGTCTTACCTAGCACTTTTCACCATTACCCTCATTGTATTAATGGGGAAACTGAGGCACTGAGACATATCCAAGGTTATCCAGCAGGCGAATGGCTGAGCTGGTAACAGAACTCAAGTCTTTCAATTCCCAGCCTGGAGCTCTGTTCGTTAAGCCACAATGCCTAACGTTCATCCCCTTTTTCTTGGCAGGGTTACTACAAATTGAGTTGAAAACAAGGAAAACTTGCTTTTGGCGTCAGCAGAAAGGAAAGCCAGATACGTATCTTTCTACGATTGAAGCCATTTATTATTTTCTTGTGGATTATCACCAGGAGGTTTTAAAAGAGAGCTACAAAGGACACTATGACAACTTGCTTTTTTTCTTTTCATTTATGTACACATTGATAAAAAACGCCAAGAATTCTGCAGGAAAAGAATAAGCCAAGACATCTGTTTGTTCTTTCTTTAATTATGATAAAGTGTAGTAATATAATTTTTTGACGAAATGACATTTGAGAGTTCAATAATAAAACTGTGTATTGCACTCTGGAGTTCTCTGTAATGCTGCTCCAAATGCAAGAGAAGGATCTGGTTCTGCACACACTTGATGCGTAATTAGGGTGACCAGACGTCCCGATTTTTATCACGACTGTCCCGATATTTATTTACTTTTGTCCCACGTCCCCACCAATGCAAATTGTCCCGATATTTTGCCCTCCGGCGCACAGGCAGAGGGGGCTCGCGCCCTCCCCCCCACTGGATCCCTCCCCAAATCCCCGCCCTGGCCCCGCCTCTTCCCCAAACATGCCTCATTCCTCCTCCTCCTCCTCACTCCTCCCTCCCAGGCTGGCGCAAATCAGCTGTATCGCGGTGCAAGCGCTGGAGGGAGGGGAAAGAAGCTCGGGAGGTGGAGGCAGAGCGAAGGCGAGCTGCTGGGGGAGTGCGGGGCGTGGAGTTCTCAGCTCCCACCAATTTTCCCTATGCTCCGGCGGCTCTTGGTTTTGTTTTTTTGCTCCGCCAGCACTCCTATCCCCACCTCCCAGTGTTTCACATCTCTCAGCTGGTCACTCTGTGTAATTTTTAATCACTACTTGTTTCAGTGACACTATGCATATCCCTAAGGGTTGCCAGTTAGGACCTACTTTGTGAGTCTGACCCTGCAGTCCTCACCTTGGGTAAAACGTGATGTGCCTAAGGCAAGGAATGGAGAATTAGGACCTCATATTGGAAATAGTAAGATCTCAGGATTGTAAAGCTGAGTTAACATGTCAACATGGAATCTCTTTTCTCAAACATAGTAAAATGTAGTTCAGCTGATTATACTATTTGGTTAGAGCACATTCCTAATCAAGCTGACTTGATGCCGTTGGTATCACAATTGCTTACTGAAATGATTAGGACAATATTTCATCGGGGGGAGGGGCTGGAAATTAAAAGACCCAAGTTAGTTGAATGAATGGAAAACCAATTATAAACTTTGTTAGTTTTATATAAAGCTGGAAAAATGATTTAGTAATATAGATAAAAATATAGGCCTAGATTCACAAAGGTATTTAGGTGCTGTGATGCTGAGCAGATGCTGGTAATTTTAATTACCAGGCCTAAGCTGGCTAGGTATTTCTGTCTTTGTCCTGTGTTGGTGAGGGAGTCACAAATCTTGTAAAAGAGACAAGAAAAATCATAATAGTTAACCTTTTTCAGAAATCTGTGAGTTTGTTTTCGTTGTATCTTTTTTTTCCTCAGTAAACCTGGCTAATTTTTCCATCTGCATCAGTCCTTCTCTCCCCTGCCAAAGGGGAGCCTTAGTATCCGAGGGCAAGTAAACAGCACTGTGAAAAAGGCATTAAGAATTTCTGTTTTTAAACTTGTATATAATTTTGTTGGGGGCCATAAAACAAATTAATGGTTTTACTTTTGTGAATTAATCACAATAAATAGAGCATTGAAATACAACTAAAGAGCCACTTTTTCAGACAGCTTCTAGCTCGTCTCCAGTTTTACACATCCACCCAATTTCACTTCTTCAGGTAGACATGAAAGATTTTGTTTTGCACGTGGAAATCACTCTGTGTACATACACAAAAGTGAAGGCCAGGACTGACTATTTGGCCCTAGGAGTAGAAAGATTTAGTTAGTACACATGAATTAAAATAACACTGTTCATAAAAGGCACAGATTCAGCCTCAGAATGATAAACAGTATTTCAAATGTGATAGTGCAGCTGCTAAAGTGAAAAGCAAGTTTGTGTGTGTTTTTTCTTACAGCAAGTAATCTCTCAGCTATTGGAACAACAGATTTTAGTCATTTGTTTTTATTGTTATTGAGAGAGGTTATTTGGCTTTTCACAATGATTAATGCTATTTCCTCTGGTATGAATTTTGATGGTCTTTTTGACATTTTCATCTGTACTTGTTTCTAAAACAAAGATTGCTTAAACTTTGAGAAAGTCAAAGAAACACTTTTTAAACAGTGTATAATAGTTTGAGAAGAAAAACTTTCACCCATTTTAAACGCATACAAAAAGTGAACTCAGTGACCTAATGTTTTACCAGAATCAAACAGAGGAGAAAATCTATTTTTTTTTCTTCCAAGACATTTCCCTGAAAACATGTTTTTTTTATTTAAACAGTAGAGGTCAGATAAAAGCTTATATAAGCTGGTCTTCGTTACTTTTGGAAAATACTTTCATAAGGTTAAAAACATTTTCCAAATATAAGTTTGGGTACCTCACTTTATTTTAACGATGGGAGTTAAGAAGCTATTCCAAAACTAAATTAATTTTTAGTTTTCAGATGAACTCAATGTAAAGGCAAAATTTAAAATCTGGAACATTAACTCTCCAGAAAATTTGGTTCAGATTTTTTTATCAAAATTAACTTTGCTATAAAGCTACACTAATTCTTTAACCAACAGAAATCACTCACAAATATGGGACACATCTAGGGCCTACATTATTTAGGATTATTTGCATTCCTCTGATAACCTTGTGAGGGGGCAGGCAGAAGGTCCATTTAACCACTGTTTCAGACCTGTTCTGGCTGAAACTTGGCTTTCGCCAAAAAAGGTTTAAATCCATTTTTTAAATTGGAGACTGGCCAAAAAAAAGAGGCTCCTCAACCCACTGAATAAGTATCATGATCTCCAGTAGATTTTTCCAGCTTCTAACCAAAAGAAGAGCTTTGCATTGCCAAATGAAAGATAAGTATTTAATCCTTTCAAGTGGAGTTAGCAGCACTGACCTCCCTGTTAACTAAAATAAGGGTCAGGGACTAAGGGTTAATTAGTTAAGGGCTAATTCTGAATCTATTTCTTAAAACTGGAATGGCCCCTGTCTCATCTGAACCCAAAGGGAACCTCTCATCCACCTATGACCTCAGGGCAGGGAGGTACTAGGAGACAACATCCGGAGTGAGAGGAAAAGACAAGCTTAAACTTGGTCTAGCAGCAACCTAAAAGGTTTCAAGATACAGGAGGAAAAGATACATCCCTATTTTCTGAACACAAGGACATCTGACCGCCTTAAATTGAAGCACCTCTGGTACTTGAAGGGAACAGAGAGTTTGCCATGAGTAGCAAGTACAACTGTGGTGATAAAAGTGCAAAGAACCATCTTACCTGCAGTCTGGTCCATTCATCTCCTGCAGTGCTGGAATCCTGCTTTTGCCTGTGTCCTCAAAGATTTTTTTATTTTATTTTTTTGTGCCAGAAGTGGAAAGGAAAGTGGTTTCTCTTCCATGTTTGGTTAATGGGGGCACTAGATCCACTTCTGAATGTGGCTGTAGAAAGCTGTGAAAAGCTGTTCCTTTTCCTGGAGAGAAGTACAGGAGTCACCAGTCTCAGGTTGAAGAGGTGTATTCATCATTTTATTCTTAGATTTGAATGCTAGAAGGGACCATTTGATCAGCTAGTCTAACCACCTGGGTAACACAGTTAATCGAATTTCACCCAATTACCCCTGTGTTGAGCCCAATAACTTGAGTTTAACTAAAGTATCGCTTCCAGACAGGTGTGTTTTTTCTGGAATGGTGTACATTGTGCCTCTATAAGCCTTCTGTAAGGCAGTCTTTAGCTTTTCCTTATACTGGTAGTTCAATTGAAGGCACTACTCGACCATCTGTACTGCCAACTGTGCTTATTATTTGTGCTCTTGACTAATTTTGTCATGGATTTCTTCTCCTAACAGGAACTCAAGTTCAATCCGAAGCTCTTCCTTGGATTTGTGAATTTTCTCCTGGAGTCTGTTAGTTTCCCTAGCTGCCAATTCTCATTTAGTTGTGCGTCTTTCTGAATACGCAATTCATTTTTCTGCTTCACAAGATCTTTCTTGGCTGTTGCAAGCACCTCCTTAATTTTATTTCTGTAATAATTTAAGAATGTACGGTAGTTTCGCTCATTTTGTTCCTGTAGGCGGAGGATTTCTTCTTGTTTTTGTGTGTTCCAGTGAGCACAGGCCTTTGCCATCTCTGCTTTAACAGATGCAAGGGACAGGTCACGGGCAATGAATAAAAATTCATGGAAGCCACAACCTGTCCCTGACTTTTACTAAAAACAGCCCTGATAAAACAGGGAGGGAGGAGGTCCAGCACCCTGCCCCCCTGCAGGGAGGTGTGTGCCCCCTCCCGCCCAGTGGCTGGGAGGGACCCTCACCCAGGCTGGGATCTCTGAGGTCCTTTGCTGCTGGCAGGGGCTGGGATGCTTTGGGGGATTCCCCAGCAGGTGGGGAGCTCTGGGGCATCACCTGCCACCTGTGGAAGATGGGGGTTCTCTGGGGGATCCCCTGCTGGCAGCGACTGGGGCATTCTGGGGGATTCCCCTGTGGGAGCTGGGGAGCTGCCAGGGATCCCTGCCACCCTGCAGGACTGGGGGAGGTCCCGTGATGCCACCAGTGACTGGGCTGCTGTGAGGCCCCAATGTCACTGAGGTCCCTGGAAATCGTGGATTCCATTACTTCTGTGACATACCTGTAGCCTTAATCATAATTAGCTTGTATCTAAACTAAGTATGTTAACGCAAAAAATTGTCATTTAATGAAAGGCAAGGTTACCTCAAGACACACCCCACCCAGATCTTTGAAAGCACAGAACTAAGGAGTAAAGAGCAAGCCATTCCTTGCTATCTTCACATCACCTACAATGCCATAAACATACTTCGAGACACAGACTTCCATATCAGCACCTACCCAAAAGCAATACCAGCCCCAAATTTACCCAACTTGTTTTGTTACAAAGAATCTTAATAGTGATCTTAGCACTATTAAAGCATAGCAATTTTCCCATTGAATAGCCTACGTGACCATGATATGTGGTGTTCTGCTGTTACAAGAGTATGAGGTCATTATTAAGGCTGTGTGTGACAGTCTCTGGCAATGTGTTGACATAACTCCTAAATTATTATTATTATTGTTTGGCTTCAGTGACATTGTTTAATGTAACTTCTATGCTCCTTTGTCATTAGTAACAATGTTGCCTTTGACTGATAACACTATCAACATTGACATTCAGAAAGTCATGTTTTAAACTTCAAAAACTGTTTGTATAAAGTAGATTGCAGTTTAACAACCATTCTGCCAGTCCACTCATTGCAAAGAATGATATATTTACTTCCATATCTCAGACTGTTCTAGAGCATTTTAAAAAGGAATCTAAAGAAAAATTAGTCACATGGTACTTTCTTTTAAAAAGAACAACTCATACCTAACATTTTTTCACCATAAACTGCCACAGCCAATTCAAGTAGTTCATAAAATACAGTAAGCAATTGGATCTGATCCTCTAACTGAAAACGGGCATTTTGTAGACTGTTTTAAAATGGAAATCCTGATTCAAACTTAATAGTGTTGCTACCTGTCCACTATAATTAGCTTATCCTAACCATAATCTGATTACTAACAAACACTTCAGCTTACCACTGCTGCTATGGCGTACCCAGAGAGGCCACACAGTAGTGGACAGAACAAAGTTTCCCACCAATTTATCTGGGTTCTAGTAGCAGCTGTATCACTGATGCTATATGACTCTGTGCCTCACTTTCCCCACTTATAAAATAGGTATCTACTACTTTATAGATCCCCTGACCCTTCGTCCCCACCCTGCTCTTTGGTAGGAAGTAATTTCACAGTCAGAGGACTGACAGAGAATGCCCAGCCACCAAAAGTTTCATTCTGGGGTCAGTTGTAGCATCCTGCTGACCACACCAAGGTAGCTATTGAAGAGAGTGGTGCTCTCTAAGCTAGCAAGATTCAGCACAAATAAGGCTTTAAAAGTTAGTTAGCACTAAAACTTTGAATCAGTTCTAAAACAGGCTTTGTCACCAGTTTAGAGAAGCACATAAGGAAAAGCATTTTTGTGTTGGGATACTCACATAAATAGTTCTGGCAAGAGGCTGCTGATATAAATTTCCAGTTCATCTGCTTTTGTACTTTACAGAATAGCACCTGGCAGCATGTAGGTTTGATAGATATTTCCTAGGAAAATCAGTATGCATCTTATGCACATTTTGGAGCCCAGCTAAATCTGACTGCCATACACACAGTATGTCCAAAGGTATAATCATGCATCCACGCTTGCCTTTATCTCAATATCTTACCTGCATAGACAGCTGTTAATTCACTTTTCCTAAAAATCTGTTGTTTGGTTGCCATGTTAATAGCATGAATGCTGCTTTTTGCTGCTACTGCTGCTATTAGCTTGGGCTTCCTTTGTTCTAGTTAGTTTTGGAATCATTTTTAGAATGACTAGAGTATGGATGAAGTTCACCCAGATTCAGAAGATGTAAGTAAGTCCCTCTGACTTATTTAGGCATCCATGTAAGTGAGAGTCTGCCAGCAGAATAGTTGGGTAGGGTATCTCCGCACATCCTATGCATCACCGAGGTGGTCTTTGTAATAGCCCAGCATGGAAGATGGCTGTGAGAGTGGGCAAAGGAAGAATCCTCAGGATCTGCACATACAGGAATGGAATGACCCAAGAAAGAGCTATGGATGAACTGTAGAGTGGAGCAGCAGGCATGGGAGGCTACACTGCTAACACCAGGAACCCTTGCCCCACATATCCACAACCAATGGCAGATGACTCTGGCTACGTATGTGTGAAGTGAAGCTCAGCCTACGATGCTATATGTCAGTACTCATCCTGGTTCTTACCAGGATGTGCAAAGGAGCAGTAAATACTTCCTCTACCCAACAATGTCATTTAAAAAATAAAGCAAATATGTAAATCTTCCTCGTGCTATACTGAGGTTCACATTTATACTATTACAAAGCATTGTTTTGCACCAAGGATCTATTCATTAGGAGGAGGATAAACTAAAGCTTTTCTGCAATAATTTCTATCTCATTGAACATAAAGAGAAAACAGCGAGAAAACCAAAGTGCTGTATCTGAGGCTGCAAGATTAGAGAAATAATAAATCTGCAACACCAGGGAAGCAAAAGTGTTTTTATTATTATTAAATACAGGGACTTACATTTGTGTGTACGAAGGCACATAAATCACCAATCAGCCTAAGAGCTAATTTGTTATGTTTGGATGCTCTTTTATTTTTTAAATGGTGGTATATAAATAAGGTGCTGGATACACCTCCAAACTATTTACTGAACTATATAAATTATACCTAGTACCCTTTTACAATTCTGAACGTCAGGGTTAATGAGTAGAATACAGTTCCCTAATCTTGCCTTGTAAAGCATCACATGTTTTCTTTGCATCCCCAAGCAGCATTGACGTGTTAGGCTTGTAAAAAATGGGATTGTCAACTGCAGCATACCCAACTCCCAGCGTTCGCTTCATGACGATGACCTGGGAGGGGGGGGATAGCAGCATGAAAGGGTTAAAAGAAATAAAAACGTTCAGCATTTGCTAATGGAGGATGTAGTTAAAGTAATAGTTTTAAAAATAACAGGTTACATCTATTATAAAATCTCAAATCTTGGCATGTATTAAATGCATTGGCTCAATCAAAATTGCATACCGGCAATATTGGCCTACGTTTTATATTGACTTTTGCATGTCCATATCTAGCATATCCATATTGTCTAACAAACACAAAACAAGCTTGGCATGTGCTGACTAACATGGAGATCCCAATTTTCCCCATATACTTGTCCACATTTGGCTGTGTTTTAAGAGGTTGCTTTTAATTCTAACATCTGTATGCCTGTCATTTAGTGCCATCGTCATCTTCACCATACACCCCACCACACAGTTTTTATATAATCTTAAATTGTGTTACATGCTTGTAGAAGTTTTGTGGCTTTACATAGCCATAGAACTTTCGAGAACATGAGGTTTGAATTAAAATGAGTTAGTTAACCTGTCTTATACATAAAATGGGTTATATTTAAGGCAATGAATTAAAAGTCGAATTTCAAAACTGGTTCTTTTCCTTTGTGGATGTATCCATCAGATATGTGCTGCCATTTTTACCTGCCCTGAATTTTACCTTTAGATCTGAAATTCCCTCCCATACAGAATTTGCTGAAACCCCACACAGTTCACTGTGAACAGAGATACTGTGGATATAAAGTATATACCCAGCAGCATTCTCTGTTAATACAGCAGACCAGTGAGAGGAAAATTGAAAGAGAAAAGCTATGGGTTTGCAAATGTACACAAGCTTCTAATACACTAAGTCAAAGTTCTGCAGTCCCTTATACCTAGATCTGGTCAAATACTATAAAAACCTTATTTGTGAGTAATTTATTCAACAATAGATTTTTAGCTTTTGGGGAATACAGTGAAACACAGCTCTTTGGAAAAGCAGCAAAGAATCCTGTGGCACCTTATAGACTAACAGACGTTTTGGAGCATGAGCTTTCGTGGGTGAATACCCACTTCGTCAGATATATTCACCCACGAAAGCTCATGCTCCAAAACGTCTGTTAGTCTATAAGGTGCCACAGGATTCTTTGCTGCTTTTACAGATCCAGAATAACATGGCTACCCCTCTGATACTTGACAGCTCTTTGGAAGAAGATTTGGAACACTAATGAAGTGTACTTTGGCTCATTCAAAATTTTAAAAGCAAAATCCATTAAAAAGAATTGCCTTTTAAATGCTATATCATCCAGGAGCCAATCCTGCTCTTTTTAAAGTCAATGACAAAACTCCCATTGGCATCAATGAGAGCAGGACAGAGCGTCTCTTGTCAAATCAAGCATTTCACTGTAAGCTTAACCCTGCAGGGCTCATCATGTGGACTCTCCTGTTGAAATGACTGGGAATTCCATATCCAAATGATCTGCAGAGTTGGGCCCTTCTTGTGTATCTGCCATGTACTGTTAGACAGATGCACCTATGTGCATACTCCTTGCATGTGTATTCAGAAAAAAAACCTATCTTTGTCTTTAGTGCAAGTCGGTATTTCTCCTGAGACAGAGATACATTCCATAAACATACACTGTGCAGACTTCAGTCAACTTTGATTGTTTTTAAGTACCTGCTTAGCTTTCCAGACCTCCAGTACAGGCATGCCAGCAATAATAGAATTGGGATCTTCCTGTGCTGCAGAGTTTACTGTGTCATTTGCACCAATGACCAGAGCCAAGTCCGTTTCTGAGACAGAATAGAAATATGTTACAAACATTTTAGAACTTGCAGCTGCCTTTCCTTTATCACAGCAACACCAAAACACACAAATCAAACATGCATTAAATGTTGATAGGTCACTGTTTATTCTAAATGAAAATAAGTTAGACCCATCCATTTGTGTCAAACCCAGAACTGAATCTTGGCAGACACATGGACTAATGAAAACGATTATAACCATGCACTGCTACAGGCTGGGGACTGACTGGCTAAGCAGCAGTCTTCAGAAAAGGACCTGGGGATTACACCGGATAAGAAGCTGGACATGAGTCAGCAGTGTGCCCTTGTTGCCAAGAAAGCCAGCAGCGGCAGTTGTCACATTTCAAGATCAATCAATTGTGGCATAGACGATCAGATATTAAAATTATTTTTATGACACCTATTCTTTTTGTATCTAGGTTTTTTTTATTGTTGTTATCAGGGCATAGACAGGTTGAAATTAGGGGAGTATTCCTGTTGCAGGTCAAGTGATTTATGTGACCACCAGAATTCCAAGATGGAGTTGTAACTCAAACTCTTTATTCATTTCTGTACAATGTAAGGATCTAATTTTGAAAATATTCTTTCCCTTCCTTTCATCTCTCCATGTATGACTTCACTATTGCCTCCTGTCACAGCTTTTTTCTAAACTGCCTGGAGTTGTGTTACCTTGAAGCATTGCTGGAGCAGCAGTTTGACAGGGATAAGCTGCTAATTCATGGAAGTGACGTCAGTTCACTTTCTTTTAAACACACACAGAGGTACCAGTGTGTCCAACTCTGTGATCCATGAATTGCACAACCATAAAACATTACCTGATGGTGATGTCAGAGCATCAAAAACTACTTTGAGTAGCTGGCAGTGGGATCTCCTCTTATCTTCTAATATTGATGAAGCAAGTAGAATGCGTGTGGGGGATGCTGAAGTTGTGTGCTCAGGGCTTTAAGGGGTGCGGCATGCCCTCTGCACAGCACAGCTCACTGAGCATAAGTGGATGATAACTGTGCTCAGCCACACTTTCAAGCCACTTGCCATCAGAGAAAGTGAGCATTTGTACTCAGTCTGCCTGTCACCTGTGTATACACGAGGAGGAGCTTCCTGCATCTTTCCTGGTTTACGTATCCATGCTAGACTTGCCAGCTGTATATTCGCACAAAACCAAACACCCTTGCTCTGCCCCCCCCCACCCTTTCTACGAAAGCCCACCCCCGCTCACTACATCCCCCCTTCCTCTGTCACTTGCTCTCCCTACCCTCACTCACTCATTTTCACCAGGCTGGCTCAGGGGGTTGGGGTGTGGGAGGGGGTGGGGGCTCTGGGGTGGGGCTGGGGATGAGGGATTTGAGATACAGGAGTGTGCTCTGGGCTGGGACTGAGGGGATTCCGGGCTGGGGAAGGGAGTTGGAGTGCAGAGGGTGTGACAGCTCCGGCTGGGGGTGTAGGAGGGTGCTCCGGGCTGGGACTGAGGGATTCAGAGGATGGAAGGGGGATCAGGGATGGGGCAGGAGGTTGGAGTGTGGGGGGTGTGTGTGTGTGTAAGAGAGCTCTGGCTAGTGGTTTGGGCTCTGGGGTGGGGCTGGGGGGCACAGGAGGGTTCTTCGAGCTGGAACCAAAGAGTTTGGAGGGTGGGAAGGGGATCAGGGTTGTTGCAGGGGGTTGGGGCATGGGAGGGGGCCAGTGGTACAGGTTCCGGCCAGCGCTTACTTCAAGCTGCTCCTGGAAGCAGCGACATGTCCTCCCCTCCAGCTCCTACACGGAAGCACAGCCGGGCAGTTCTGAGTGCTGTCTCGTCTGCAGGTGCCGCCCCTGCAATTCCCATGCACCATGGTTCCCAGCCAATGGGAGCTGTGAAGCTGGCGCTTGGGGCGGAGGCAGCGCACGGAGCCCTCTGGCTGCCCCTATGCATAGGAGCCAGAGGAGGAATATGCTGCTGCTTCCAGGAGCCGTGCAGAGCCAAGGCAGGCAGGGAGCCTGCCTTAGCCCTGTTGCACAGCCAACCGGACTTTTAATGGCCTGGTCAGCAGTGCTGAGTAGCACCACCAGGGTCCCTTTACACTCATGTGTTTCAGTCAAAAACCAGAGAACTGGCAACCCTAACCAAGAGCAGCCACAATCTGACCCTAATGTGCCAGAGGCTTTTAATTCTGTAGCAGAAGAGGGAGGGAGGTAGCCCTGGAAAACCATGAAAGATACATGCAGTCTAAACTAGAAACACTACACTGCCATGCAAAAGAGACTATAGCTCCCTTCCCTCTTACTTTCCTACCTTAAGTTAAGGGACTTTTGCCTCCCTAACACTCTTGCTACTTCCTGATGCCTTAGTCTTCTTTTGAGGCATCACGTCTTGTCCGTGATGGGGAATAGGCACTTAATTTTACTGATTCCCCTCCTCCCCCCAAAATAGGGCAGAACAAAACACAAAAGAAAAAGGCAAAAAGAACATGGAAAGGGAGGGGAAGGAAGGAAGGAAGGCAGGGAGGAGAAAGGAGAGTGACATCTCAGTTTCCACCCACTAGGAATTAATCAAGATCTCAGAAAAGTTGGACCAAATCTTTTCAAGTTTGTCTGAAGTCCCTCATCTCTGAAACGTTATCCACTCTTTAACTGCCAGGTCACCAAAGTAGTGTGCAAAGCCTCTGTCCCTGGAGGTAATCTGCTCTTCCATCTGTGCAATGTGAGTCATTCAGCTACATGCCCTGCTCTAGAAAACCAAGCTTTGTGCATGAGTTATGGACTTTCTTTACCTTTCAGTGCGTCACTGCTTCATTTTTCTGCTTTGTCTGTCTCCCCTCTTCCCGAAGAAGGGAAGTGGCACCAAAATGGGCAGCAGCCCTCCCTCCTGGTGAATCTTCCCTCCCCTGGGATTTAGGGGGCCTGGCATATGCAAGGGGCAGTAATTTCCACCTCCCCACCCCCAATGTCAGTGAACCCAAAGGAAGATTCTACCAGATATTAGAAAAGCACGAGTGTCCTACAAGGAAATTGCATCTTGCAGAGCAGCTGCCTGCTCACTCATACTCCACTCATAATAATGGTAGTAGTGATACAAATTAATACTATGCCACTACTAAATAATACAAATGATCCTACATATAAGCAGTCTCTTCCCAAGCACTCTGAGTGATGATCTTTCATAATCACTATGGTATCAAATAGTAACAAAACATAAAAATACCCAAATACCCTCATAAAACCACAAACAGCAAGGGCAAAAATGGGGAGGGACTTGATACAGAAATCTGTCATGAGGGTGGATTTTCCAAAGGACTCATTTTTGCCATTACTCTTCTCCCATAAAAGTCACTGCTACAACTCCCATTGACTGAATTCGGACCAGAGAAACTGACTTTAAACTCCCACCATACATCTGTTTGTCCAATATTCAGAATATCACATGGTTGCCTTTCCTGATACCCTTATCATTGACACAATACAGACACATATTTGATGAAAGAAGTCATATATTTTGCTCACTCTACAGCAAAACCCTAGTGGCTATTATGATTATCTATTAAGTAATGTCAGACATAGCTTGGCTTTTATATGAGTCAGACAAACCTTTAGTCTTATCTAGTCTTGATTCTGGTCTTTAAAAAGCATTACTGTCAACCCTTCTACCTACCAAAATACTGCCTGGGAATAAAATTATAGTCATTTGGCCTAACTAAAAGCAGAAAATAAAGTTAAAATATTTAGAATGGTTTGAATCTAAGCCAACATCTTTCATCCCTTACCTGGGAAATCTTCATTTATCTCATCCATTTCTAATACAACATCATAAGGTACACCGGCTTCTGCCAATAGCACATTCAGTTGTCCTGGCATACGGCCTGCTACAGGATGGATACCAAACCTGGAAACCAAGAAAGCAAAGAGACCAAGTCATGCTGAACTAATAAATGCCGACTGATAAATGTCAGCAATCCTACCCATGTGGAAGCAGTCCAGTTCTAGTACTTCATATACCTGAACCAGATGCAGAGAGAGAGCTATAAAATACTGGTCATGAAACTGCTACTTGGGAAAGAGCAATTAATGTATCTGTTTGTAATCAGTACCAGAAAGGAAAATTGAAACACTTACAGAACTTCTTTCACATCGGGCACCCTGTTGGTTAAAAATTAACTATGTAGCCATGGTATGTTAGTTGGTGATTTCATTTAACACTTAAGCCAGACCCCAGAATCTAAATCACTCATGAAGACTGTGTGTCATATGCGGTGTGTGTATATCACACAAGAATGGGATTAAAGCCTAGGACAAATGAAATAACACTTTAAACAGATATGTGGATAAGGATTCATTCCATTTTCTAATGCAGAGGCGGTTTATTGATACACATTCTTAATATGCACTTGCAAAATAAAATAAGCAACCACTGCTGGAAAAAAAAAAGACTTTTCCAAGAATTTGACACAAGAATTGAAACATTTAATATTCTTGCTGAATATTAAGAAAATGGATGTCTGAATTCCAGAGGCTGCTCAAATATTCCTAGGCCTGGACTTCCCAGCTGATTGCTATTGCAGACCTGTGCTCTGTCAGTGCTGAGATCATATTCATGCTCTGTTTGCTGCTAGCAGACTTCCAGCACAGATGTTTTCCTGATTAATGTGGGCAGAGATTCCCCCCGCCCCCACAGGGAATTTGTGTTTCTAATTTGCTTTGGTGTTTTTGAAAATCCCACCCATATTTGCTATGTCAGAGAGCAACTCATTTTTAGAAATATCTATTAGCTCATTTGCGGACTTAAGTGTTTATTGGAGCCCCTAACCAAGGCACTCAAGTTTGAAAATTGAGCCTGTAGTATTGAATGGCAAAGTATATGGTGTATTACCATGTCATACTAAACATACTAAAGCTTTCCTATTGACGTTCTATCATTGCTTTTAATGTTTGAAGTACAGTAAGTACAGTATTTGTCCTGGCCTATTTCAATGACAACATTGTGAGCCAGATCCTTAGCTGGTATAAATCAGCATAGCTCCACTGAAATCAGAGCTGAGCTCCCTTGAAATCAATGGAGCCATACCAGTTTATACCAGCTGAGGATCTGGCTCACTATATGCAACTTACCTGACTTTCTTTCCTTGTTCATTAAGCATTTTCACCATGTCAGCAATGGGATACTGGGCCTTGGCTGCACAAAGACCCCAACCTAAACCATGAAAAACATGTCAGTGTTTTACAAAGGAAGTTTAGCATCCCTCAAAAAGCACCATAAAGGGATCAATTAACCAGCATGTTTTCTGCATTATGAATATTAAAAACCACAGTTACCGCACACGGGGCCAACAAAACTCATTTGCCTGGTGGAGATGACACAGAGTTAAAGGTCAAACTGAACTGCAAAAGGATACTTTGATATGGTAGTTTAATTCAATGGTAGCACTAAGCGCAGGTTTCATTGTAAATTACATTGAAAAACTAAGAGTCCTGGCTACAGCTAACTCACTCTACAACCACCATATTCTGTTTCTGCGTACAATACATATTACTGGTGGAGATGTGTGGGAAAGAACGGCTTTTTGGTTTTCCAAGCTGAGTTTGCAGGATTGCCATTCAGGCAAAAACTATTTTCTAACTTGTAAACTGATAATTTTTTATATGAAGCCTGAGAAACAACATGTATGAGACCTCTAGTGCCAATTTTACAAAATCACTGTCCAGACTGAACCACACCTTTAGCCTACTAACATCTCTGGGAGGTAGGGATCCATCAGCCCCACTTTTGCATATGGAGAGATTAAATCACAGAGAGGTTAACTTTCTGGCTCAGGATCACACAGCAACTGAGTGGCAGAGACAGGAACTAGGCTGACCAGATGTACCAATTTTATAGGGACAGTCCTGATTTTTGGGTCTTTTTCTTATATAGGCTCCTATTACCCTCCACCTCCTGTCCCGATTTTTCACACTTGCTGTCTGGTCATTCTAACAGGAACTGAACTGAGATCTCCTGATTCCAGTTCTTTCTCTAAGCCAGTGTTTCCCAAACTTGGGACACCGTTTGTGTAGGGAAAGCCCCTAGTGGGCCGAGCCAGTTTGTTTACCTGCTGCATTCACAGGTTTGGCAGATCGTGGCTCCCACTGGCCACGGTTTGCTGCTGCAGGCCAATGGGAGCTGCTGGAAGCGACGTGGGCCAAGGGACATACTGGTCGCTGCTTCCAGCAGCTCCCATTGGCCTGGAGTAGCAAACCGTGGCCAGTAGGAGCTGCCATCGGCCGAACCTGTGGACGTGGCAGGTAAACAAACTGGACCAGCCTGCCAGGGGCTTTCCCTACACAAGCGGCATCCCAAGTTTGGGAAACACTGCTCTAAGCACTAGACGCCTTGTCCCAAATTTTCAATTGCTCTCGTCTACTGGTGCAAAACAGCTGTAAACCAGAGACAAGGCCATTGTAGGATTCCCATGTGTAGCAAATGTGGCCAGGACAAAAGCAGTTAAAAGGCATAGACAGGGTGCTGTGGAAACCAGTTGATTCCCAGCGGTCAGAATAGCCCATGGGACCTGTTGTCCAACAGCTGGTGGCCTCAGGAAGAGACTGGGAGGGCCTAGAGGTGGCTTAAAGCCTTACTTTCCCAACTTCTGGTCAGGTCAGACAAAGCCCAGGACCTGATCCACTGCCTCCCAGAGGTATTGGCCACAGTTGTAATGATCTTCTCGATGCACACACTGTATGAATTATTAGAAAAACTTACCATTGTCATCATATAGCTTATGCAGCATTAAATCCAAAGCAGACAACTGAGGGACATTTTATTTAAATCACCCACATTCCAGACTCTGATTAGAAAGAACCAAGAGATCCTTATTTAATACTGCACACTGCTCTAAGCAGAATTCATACTCCTGTTCCAAATAAAGTCTCCAAATCCCATAAGACAAATTTCTTTAAGCTCCTGGGGAGGAGAATATAAACATCTTGACCAACAACAAATATTTAGGGCTATGAACATTAAGGGCCTAATTTTCAAACGTTGCTGCAAAAATAAACAATGGCCTTCACTGTTATTCTTTGAATAATATTTTTTTTCTTAAAAACAACATATTTGGATGGGGACACTCAGGCAGTCCCCTTCCTCCCCCTCCCCCCACTTTATCCCTTCTCATTACAGAGGCCCCTCGTCAGGATGAACCATCCATCTGGCTAAGAAGGGCTGCTTGCAGCTGCATCTAGAGCCAGCCAACTGTACTCCTGGGTCAGTTGGAGGGGTTTGCTTGAGTGCAATGCTAGGTGTGTGCAACATTTCTAACCTCTGCAACCCAGAGAGCGAGGGGCTGAGCCCAACACCCAAACTCAGATTCCAGATGAGCTGCCAAGTAGAGGGTTGGCGTGCTAACAAACATTCAATCCCTGCAGGCAATCCGGCACATAATAGCCATTTTAGTTAAGGATTTTTTCCCCTACACATTTGGGACCAAGGCCTTTTGCTGTTAATACACATTCATAAAACATACTAACTTTTTGTAGTTTACTGCAATGAAAGAAGAATTTGATATGGCATATTTAAATCCACAGGACAGGATGTCCTGCAGCTATGAGATGAGTGAAGAATGTGTCCTGATCTCAAGACATGTTTGCCACACGTCATTACACTGGCAGAGTTAAAAATTGCCTAAAACTTTGTACAACTGTTTTTCGCTGTTGTTTTTTTTGGTTGGTTGGTTGTTGTGGCAAGTTTGAAATGAATTAACATCTGGCCACATATTGAATTTAATGGGAGATTACCCTGAGTAAAGTCTGCAGGAATTAGCTTATTAATATTAAGGAATTTAGTAGCTAGAAATTACTTTTCTGTTATAAGTATTTGGGGAAAAGTAAAATCTTTGAAGTAACAAGTAACTGAAAATGCCACAATATTGGTGCCATAATAATAGCACCATCCAGAGAGTGCAAAGTCCAGCTCAGGACAAGTCTGCTTTTACACTCAGGGTTTGTATCCCCAGTTTTCTCTACCTTTGAGGCACTCTCCCATGTCACTATTTTTTCATTGAGGAGGACAGACAGGACTCCGTTCAGAGCCCATAGGACAATGGCGGATTTAGAGTTAATGAGGCCCTGTGCACAGCTTCATTTTTGCCCCAGGACAAGAAAAAGAACATTCTCTCTTATTCCCCGCCCCCCCGTCTTTCATTCTTTTTTTCTTCATTTTCCTCCTATATTATAAGTAATGGGAAGTAAAGGAAAATAAAGTGAGGTACCTTGATTGGGGCAGAGAATTGGGGTGCAGGAGGAGATGCAGAGGGGTGGGCTCTGAGAGGAAGTTTGAGTGTGGGGTGCAGGCTCTGGGCTGGGACAATGGGTTGGAGGGCAGGAGGGGGCAGCGCTTACCTCGGGCAGCACGGTTCTCAAAGCGATGGGCACACACACACCCTCCGGCAGTGGCTCCTAAGCCAGGGGGGGGGGACCAGGGTGTTTTACAGGCGCCTCCCCCACAGCTCCCATTGGCTGTAGTTCCCGGCCAAAGGGAGCTGCGGAGTCGGCACTCGGGGCAGGGGCAGCATACAGACACACCCCCTCACCCTCCAGGGGCTGCAGGGATGTGCTGGCCATTTCCAGGAGCGAAGCAGCACGGAGGGAGGGAGGCAGAGTGGACAGAGAGCTGCCTTAACCCTTCTGCTGACATGTCTCTGCACACCCCTTGGGGAGAGAGGGGCAGTGTGTTTCTGTGTGCTGCCCGGCGTGAGGGCAGTGCATGGAGCTGCCTCCTGCCCTGCCAGGGGCACACAGAGACATGCCAGCAGCAGGTTGCTTCCAGGATTGGCATGAGGTCACTGGCTATGGAATTCAGGCATCTTGCATGCCTGAGCCCTACTGCACTGCCGATCGGGACTCTGGGGAAGGATGTCAGATATTTGTCCTGCGTTTTGGGTGCTCCCCTGTTGTTGGGGGCTCCGTGCCACCACACAGTTTGTTTCATGGTAAATCTGCTCCTGCCATAGGAGCTACTACTATGTAAAGTGAGGCATTAATTAATGAGGGTCTAACCATCACTGGTGGGTCTGATTCTGATCACTTCCAATAGGGTAAATCAGAAGTAAATTCACTGAATTCAAGGATGGGTATGTGAGATTCTGTGTCCTGCAATGTGCAGGTGGTCAGACTCAATAATCATGATGGTCTCTTCTGACCTTAAAGTCTATGAGTCTATAAGAATTCAGTGTCATGAAAATGGTGTAAAACTGGTGAAATCAGGCCCTCTGTCCATGCAGGCCTGAGGATGAGATGGATCTTTTTTCTTAAATGGCCCTGTAATGTATTTGGTGCTTTATAACAAATCAGCTTAGGGCTTTTTAATACCAATGAGATGTTGATTGCACTGTCTTCTTGCTTCATTCCCCCAGTTCAGCAAGCTTTTTCAATGTGTAGAATATCAATTTTTAAATCCCCACAAGAATCTTTAACTTTCCTAGCTAGACCCCCTTATTCTTTCATAGATATTTTATCAGTTATAATTTCTGCTCATTCCTTTAACTAACTAAGCAGAATGTTGTGCAATAACTGGGTTATCCTGGCAAGCGCATTACTGAATAAGCATACGAAAATATCTGAACTCTTACCAGGGGTAATGATGACAGAGTTAGCTTCCTTTATCATTTCAATGGCTTGGTCAATTCCAACTTCAGTATGTGTTCCAACAATTTCCATAGGTTTCCCTCCACCTGTAGAAGATGTACCAAATCCACCCAAAATAACATTTGGCAAAGACCTATTCATGGCCTAATTGGGAAGACATGAAATGAGTGCATTGGTCAAAAGCAATAGTTCTGATTACATTCAGAGAACCCCAAAATAAACAGTGCATTTGATGGGAATCCTCATGTCGTTTGTTTGGAAAGGCAAGCTGCATTATTGTTCAGCTCATTAAAGTGTACTTTAACAAGACTCCGAAGACAATGCAGCAATGGTTCAATAGTTCAATATTCTATTTGGAAAGCTACAGTATCCCACTTGGCATATAACCCATAATTTTGAACAAAGGTTTTCAGATGTGCCTTTGAGAAATTCTTATGTTTTTCAGTCATGTTCTAACCATTTTTCTTTTCACAAAGCCACTCAAACGTTTTTCTCTAGGGAAACAAAGGCATTGATTTGTTTAAAGAACTTCGCCTCTCTTGCTCATTATAAAACAGCATGTTTCCTCAAAACCAGTCATGGGGTGAGATTTTTCATTGCAGATTCTTTGGTCCTTGTCAAAATGCTGACTGACAGTACTGGGCTTACAAAGCAAACCATATTACTCCTTATTTCATTTTTTAAAGTAAGGTTAGATGATGGATTGACAATGCTAGAGACTGTTTATTCAGAGAACATGTACAGTGCAGGCAACAGCAGTGCAAGCTTCCCCATACTACAATCCCACTAATCTGACCTGGAAGGGTCACATCTAACAGTGAGAGTAATTTAGCATCCAGGTCAATATGAATGCCAGTCAGTGCCAGTTGTGGTCATGGTTTCTGAGATCTCTAGGAACTGGAGTGAGATCACCAATTGCTCTTTGCATCTAAACACTATGTGTACCACATCCTAATTCTAAAGGCCCACCAAATAGTCATCAGACACACAATAACTTTTGATTATTTATGACCAGTTTTAACTGGATTTAAACTGGCAATTGATCCGCTGGGCCATCCAGTCTTCTATAGTTTCTCTTTTTAAGAAGTTCCCACAGTAGAAGCTCCAGACTTGTTTCACTAAAGTCAGCATGTTAGCCCAAGTACATATGTTGCCATCTTACCACACACATGATGTAAGAGAGAATTGCTCCAGAGGACCCAATCAAGGCACCAACAATTGTCATCAGGTTGTTATCAAGAAGGAATCCTTCTGCACACAAAGCCCATCCAGAATAGCTGTTCAATACAGTGATGACCACAGGCATATCTGCACCACCGATAGCGGCCGTAAGTGTGACTCCCTGCAATTTAATACACACCATGGAAAGAAAAACTAAAGGAAACTCATGTTTATAGAATGCCATTACTACTAACCTGTTAATTACAAAACAAAACAAACAAACCATCCAATACCGGAGGCTATTTCATGATTATCTGTTATACATAATGGGTCTGATTCTGTGAGGAGCTGAGCACTCTGAATTCTTATTTACACAAAACGAGCTAAACCCACTCAGCATCTCACAGGATTGGACACTTACTCTTTTTCCAAAAGGTCTTTCCAAAACCAGATCATATTTATAGCAGTGGTTTAGAGTATAGGATTACATATACATCTGACTAGACAAACAATAGCTTGTTTTACTGAACTGCCCTTAGCTAAAATGTTTTGGATCCTTGCACTATGGTTTGTGGGATCCTGCAGTGATTTGTTATGGAATGTCTATAGGGCACCATAAATATTTTGCATACTGCTTTGAGGAGTGCTTGCAATTACACCAAATTTTTCAGCTGATGTGCAGATCTGTATTTTTCTGGCATTCAGTAGAAGCTGCAGATGAATGCAAGAACGTTATATTTCCTTTGTGTGCATTAAAAGGATTCAGAGACTGCTTTCTTGTGTGCTTACCATGATTGAGGAAAGTCCTGAAACACCAAGAAGACAGGCCATGCCGGTAGTGTAGCTTGGGTCCAGCATAAACAGCCCCATACCACCCACTGATGCTGCCAGCAACCCGCCATTCAAGTAATGGCGACCAGGTAGAAGGAGCGGCGCTGAGTTCAGTAAACCTGGAATCAAACACTAAGGTGTTAACACTTCAGCCATTTTAGGATATAAACATTTTTAATGTTAAAGTACAGGGACCCCAAAGAAGCTATCAGCGCAAGTACAGAATCAGAAGCCCAAAGATGCTGGTTCCACAGTGGATCAATTTATCTAAAGGAAAGTTTGGCCCATTGGAGACACAAGGCAGAGGAACGGTGGTTTGGAGCTCCCTACTTCCCAGTAGCTCCTTTTCAACTCTCAGCTCCCAGGAGCTGGTCTTTTCCCACATATGAGTGTACAGCCATTAGGCAACCCTCCAGCTCTATTGGCTAGCCTGTCTGTCATTGAGGGGTTCGCCCGGTCAACAGTCTTTGAGGATGGGGGTTCCTCTCAATTATCAGTTTTCTGGGAGAGCAGTTCACGTGCACCAAACCCTGGTTTTCAGCTCCCTGGCTAGCAACACAGTTTCCCATTTCAGCTCTGAGCCAAGGAAGCATGTTTGGCCCTAAACGTCAGCCAAGAGAGCTCCTGCCATCAGACTGCTTCCCCAAACAACCACATCAGGATTTTTCATACTCAGTGATTCCCTTGACATCATTCCTATCATTATATGAAATGGGATGCAGCAGACAGCACCAAAGCAGCTTCCCACGTAGTAGGATCACTCTGCCAGTGCTAATGGGGACCAAATACTTGTCTGGAACAAGAAGCCTCATTGACTATTTATCCTTGAAAACTATTGTGGACTGAACAGGACTCACAGCATTTGGTCTTGATGTCATTATTTCAATAGTTACTGGTCATGCTACTACTGCAGATGCACCTTTTTGGGCTTGAATTGTACCACATCAGTACTTTTATTCAAACTCATATTTTTACACGTATATCTTGTCTGTCTTTAGTATGGCATGCACCATGAAATGGTTTGTCTATTTTTCACAAGAGTTAAATTACTGAGCAATTTGATTAGTTTTTAGGGCCGTAATCCTCGCACTTCACTCTAGAATAGCTTTTCATTGCCATATTGGAACTAAGAAAATAATGGGTCCAAATATAGTCTACAGGAGCTCTTACCACATTTTCTATGACCCCTATTTGTCCTCCTCAGGACTTTAGTCCTTGCTACATTTGAGGGAATGTAAACAAGCACTCGTTCTCCCTCTGGAAATTTACATGAGAGGATTTTTTTGGAAGCTGTCACCAATAACAACCTAATATCATCTTTTGGCCATCTAATCCCACCAAACTTGTCAAAATAATTCTGTTGTAAAAGGATGTGATTTTGAAAAGGACGTGAAAGTTAGCTACCCAATTCCCACTGAAAGTAGCACCTCACTCCCACAGAAACTTTTGGAAATTCCATCCTAAATTATTTAACGAGACATAGACCAAAGAAGAAAGTACCTTGCAGTTTTCCATAAGCCACTAATGAACCGCTGAAAGTTACACCCCCAATGTAGGTGCCCAAATATGCCACAGTTTTGAGAACACTGGCAGAAGGATGAACATCGAGGTGTGGATATTCAATCATATACTCAGCAATACATGTAAGAACCGCTGCCAAACCAACCAGACTGTGAAATGCAGCTACAAGCTGTGGAAGGTCAGAGATTTCAATCCGTTTCGCAACTGTGAGACCTGTAAAATGAAATGATTTAGATCCAAGATTAAAGAATCGTATTGTATTTCATCCTCTCTTGAAGTATAAACAGGCAGTTAAGCAACAGAGGACTGTTTTCTTTCTTATGTTGTTTTTCTTTTTGTGTAATACAATAGAAACATAATAGTTATAGGAAATTATAACCTAATTTAAATCTCCTCCAAAAGAATATTGCAAGAACATTCTGAGACAACAGACTATGAAAAACAGAGCCAGATTGGGGCTTTGAAGCCACAACCTTTTCATTGGGGAGGGGGTACTGCGGGTGTATCAGTCACATCTCCCAGATATATTCTGCCCACAGGGAGCAGGCAAGCAAAATGCCCCTGGAAGCTCTAAGAGAGCACATTGCGTTCTCATTCACAAGCTGGGAATGCTCTTTCCCACCATTCCTGCTGTCAGGCCTCCAACTCCCAGGTTCCTTGGAGATTAGAACTCCTGAAGTTCCATTCCTTCTGGGCTGAAATGTGGAACAGAGCAGGGCTGGATTTCTACCCTGCCACAGGGGTCAGTATATCCTGTTATAAGGATCCTATGTGGCTACACAGGTATGGCCACCACTGAAGATTAGTAAACCCTCTGCCAGACCAAAGATCTGGCATTACAGTTCTAGCAGTCCTGACTACAGACCAATTGTTCAAAGGTATTGTGATACAGGAACATACTTGCTAATCCTTCTCCCCTCACCCTATTAATTATATTATTATTATTATCATCAAAACTATTAGCAATAAGAACTTTTGGGAGAGGCATAAGTAATGAATAGGAGGATTTCAAATTTTCCTGATTGTGCTCTCCACTGCTTTTTGGAATTACATGGAGGGAAATTTCAACTGAAAAACATTCACTGCAGGGTTGTCTGTAGTGAGACTTTCAGGATTCCAAACAAGGCCACGAAAGGTAATCTATGAGGTTCTGGAAAACGGGAACCTTAAAGGAGCCTCTGGGAAATACTGTCATCATTAACCCTATAACAATAGCCACCATTTTGAGCTATGGTTACTATTTCCTTTGATTGTAACTTGCCAGCAAGTGCATATTCAGGTAAAATACTTCCTAGAAATAAAATGTATGTTTTAAGCTTAAGCCATGTGACTGAATTTAAAAACAATTTATAAGCTTTGTACATATCTGCTTCACCATCTTAAGTTCTCCTCTTAGTCAAGATTGCCACCTTTAGGCATTAATTCACTTTCCAAATGTATTTTCTCATCCTATTATAAATAAAGAATTATTAATTGGTTAATAAACCACGAATGAATGTGGTATGAAGTCAGGCTACATGAATTGTACAATGTGTTGTACATACCTATTGTACCACCCATTGCCATGGCAGCAGACATCTGAGCGAGTACTTCTGGTGATGGGTTCAGTGCTCCTAGTGTAGCTGCTACACCACCAGCCACTCCAATCATACCTAGGGCATTGCCAAGTCTAGAAGTGTTCTGACTAGACAATCCTGCCAGTGCACCAACACAGCAAAGACCTGAGCCCAAATATATCATCTGTAAAACAATGCAAAAGTTAATACATAGCGCACAGCATTACTGCACATCTGTCTTTTCTCCTGGTAGAGGATAAGGGTATTGCAAAACCTCCAGGATCCCCAGCTAGAGGGGGAGGGGAAGTTTCAATGCCAAGAGTTTATGGTTTAAGATATGAAAGATTTCTTCTTTGCATATTAGTGGATCAGTCCAGATTATTAGCCCCAGGTGCTGAAACTTCCCTACGTTGTCTCCTTTCGATTCTCCATTCCTGTATTTCTCGGTCACACCACTTTGCAAACATTGCAGCGGTGACACCGACTAAACTTCTCAAATACACAGCCTTAATCCCCAGTGACATATATTTGAGTACATATTTTTGATTATTTCCATAACCATTGCACTGCTATTTTCTTGCATTAGTCGTCATTGCCCTGCCATCGTGACTCATCTTCAAGTGTGTATGTGTGTGGGTTCTTACTACTCTCTCCCTAGAGTAACAAACTAACAACACATTAGTTCAAGCTTAAAGTAATTTTGTATAATTATCTTTGCTAGATTTACCATCTTTTACTTTGGATGTGTTTTTAAATGGTTTTAATCAGCAGTTTCTTTGGGTGGGGAAGAAACACATTTTATCGAATCAGTCATTTAAACTGCATTTTAAAGATTGTAATGCTATGAGATCATTCCCATTGATTTTTCTGTTACTTTGATTCTTAAGTGTTTTGTTTCACAAAATGTTCTTGAATCCCTACATGATGGTGCATTTATAAATAACATGTGGTGTTCTTTCTCGTGTTTGAAAAACACATGGTGATTTTATTTCACAGCACAAAAGCTCAACGTTACTTTTCCCCCACCTATATTACTGAATCCATTGATAATGATGAATCTAAACCAATGTGACAATGACAAAAAGAATATAGGCTGCACCATTCTCTAATCACCTAGTAACCAATGAAGCTAAGACATTCCATATCCCCCTCATAAAAGCCCAGAAAGGCCATCACAAGACCCTTTGCTTGCTGTACTTTTCAAGAACTGTTCAAAGGGGCTTTTCAAAAATGGAAGTAGTAGAGCTGACATGTAACAATGTTATGAATACTGAGGCGTAACAATTTTATGAACATCATATGTGACTGGGTCAGGGAGGGCAAGTTGTTGTATAGGGTTATAAGATTGTCCTCTATGAAAGTGTTGATCTAACTTACATCATGCTGTGGGAAGAACCAGCAGGGAAGGAACACAATGGCTTCCCAGAGAAGAAAACCCAAGCACACATTTGAAAGACAATGGGCAAAATTATCAGCTTCAAGGACCAGGCATCATGTCTCCAAAGAAGATGCAACCTTGTTGTGCCAGGCTTGGAACATGGAGATCAAACAGTTAAAAGCCTTCCAGGGTTAGGGGGGATGACAAGGGGACGAGGGAGGCTTGACAGAAGCTAAGTAGACAGTATGACAGAAAAAGGGACTTGTGGAGGGAATCTAAAGAAATTGGACCTTCCCCAGATTCAGAGAATGGTAAGCCTTAGGACGAAAACTTGATATGCGCGCAGTCTGTTTTATTAATTATTATTATTTAGACATGTTTTCCCTGAAATGCTTTTGTTCTAAATAAATCATACCTTGCTTTAAGGAGGCTGCTTGATAACTGAATACCACTGTTAATGTCCTGGCAGGAACAGAATTGCAAGGTCTGGCATAAGTCAGACCTGCTCAGGTAAATCATACCATGGACTGCATTAATACCATGGACTGCAACCCGGGGCCCAATCTGAGATGGGACAATTGTGTGATTCCTCTCCAAGAGACAGGCAATGGCATGAGGCCTAGAGAAGGTGTGCTTGGAGAGCCCAGGAGGTGTCAGTTCACCCAGTAATTATGACAATGAGATCCTCTACAAAAGACACATATCCAAAATGCTCTTTCCAAGCTGGGAAGAAACAGAAGAGCAGTCAAAAATGGGATTCTCATAAATGGAGAGTGGGATGCTCTGCAATACTGTTATTGGTTGCTTTCTGCACTAGCTACGGGTTGCTGCAAGCCATTCTGATTTGTCAGCATAGTGCCCAGATATCTATACAAGGGAGGAGAGGCAGAGAGAAAATACTGAGAGTAAATATTTCTAGAGGCCATTTACCCTAGTAAGCATAGCCAATAGGGACACTTGCAAGCAGGGTGCAGAAATATGTCGACTAAACAATGCTTTGTTTGTACAAAATGCTTTTCTGGGATTCAGGGATGATTAGCTTTAAAGAGACCTTTTCCACCAAACAACTGCTGAAGGATTGCAAACGGACCGGTTTGCCATCCATCTAAATCAATAGCCAAAGCTGACAACCACCTGTCACAGATTGATTTTTGCAGGTTGTTACTATAAATGTGACTACATAATATCATAATTAGGATCCAGTCAACAGGCTAGAAGGACTAGGACTAAAATAGTTTTAATGGTGTCAGTTTGGGCTGCAGGTTTGCAGCTCTGTTAGAAAGTACCAGATAATTCTCCTTCTAGAATCCTATCTGTAACCGCTACATATATTCTACTTTTTCAAATATGTTACTATTTGGGAAACACATAATGGCCACATTTTATATTGATGTAAATGAGTACAGTTCCTCTGACTTCTAGAGAGTTTTGCCCATTTACGCCAGCAGAGAATTTGGCCCAATGTCTTTCTAACTATTGGCCTGGTCCTGGTCCAGGAAGCATACACTGAGCTACTGATTTATGTGTATCTAGAAAATAAGCTATCAACATCCACTACTGTTTCCAGTTCTTCTTCTGCTCTGTAGCTCAGCAAGGTATTTATTAGATATTACATTTTTACTATCAGCACTCTTTGGTGTATTATTTCCTGGAGCCAATTGTACTTTTTAATTCCTTTAGCTGAAGTATCAGGTATCCTAGACTATTAGTTTAGTATAGCTTCAAAGAATGGAGTCCCAATGAAAAACTATCCCTGATACAGCTGTTTGGGAAATAAGCGCTATTACTTTGCCTAGTGACTGCTAAATGACCTTCTGATAAATTCCAGGATATTTATCAGCTTCCTTTCCTGAAATGGTGTTTGTGGGTAGAGGGAAGTCCTAAGGGTTAGTAAGAGAGGACCAGTTCAATTCTGTTAGGGGTTCTGATTACTATCAGGCCATTTGCTTCACAAAATACTTTCTTTCAGTGTCTTCACTGCTTGCTGCTTAGACTATCTCAGAAACAAAATGACTCAGCTTCTGGTGTCTGTACTTAGAAAAACAGCTAAAAATTTAGAGATGAATTAGAATCATAGGGTTAGGAGGGACGGCAAGGGTCATCTAGTCTAACTCCCTGTCAAGATGCAGGATTTTTTGTGTTTAATCCATCCAAGACAGCTGGTTCTCCTGCCTCCTTTGAAAACCTTCAGTGAAGGAGCTTCAACAACCTCCATAGGCAGTCTGTTCCATTCTCCTACTGTTATTATAGTTAGGAAGTTTTCCCCGAGGTTCAATCTAAATCTGCTATGCTGTAGTTTGAACCCATTGCCTCTTGTTCTGCCCTCTGTGGCAAAAGAGAACAACTTTTCTCCATCTTTTTTATGGCAGCCTTTCAAATATTTGAAGACCACTATCATATACCCGTCAATCTCCTTTTTTCCAAACTGAACATACCCAGTTACTTCAGCCTTTGCACATATGGTTTACATTCCATCCCTTTGATCACCTTTGTCACTCGCCTTTGGATCCTTTCCAGTTTCTCTACATCCTTTCTATACATTGCTGACCAAAATTGGACACAGTACTTCAACTGATGCCTAGCCAGTGCCCAGTAGAGTGGTACCACCACCTCTCATGACTTGCATGCTATGCCTCTGTTAATGCAGCCTAAAATAGCATTTGCTTTTTTTGCAACAGCACCCAATTGCTGACTTGTGTTGAGGTTGTGATCCACCACAACTCCCAATACTTCTCTGCAGTGCTGGTGCCAAGCCAGTTATCTCCCATTCTATATTTGTGCATTTGGTTTTTCTTCCCTAAGTTTAGCCAGGACCGGCGCCAGTGTTTTTAGCGCCCTAGGCGCCCAGCCATTTCACCGCCCCGTGCGCTGCTCCCGCAGCTCCGGTGGACCTGCCGCAGGCATTCCTGCGGAGAGTCCACTGGTCTGTGGCTCCAGTGGAGCTGCCGCAGGCATGTCTGCGGGAGGTCCACCGGAGCCGCGGAAGCAGCGGACCATCCGCAGAAATGCCTGCGGCAGGTCCACCGGAGCCGCGGGAGCAGCGGACCGTCCGCAGGAATGCCTGCGGCAGGTCCACCGTAGCCGCCTGCCGCCCTTGGCAAAATGCCACCCCCCAATAATCCTGGCGCCCTAGGCAACTGCCTAGGCCACCTAAATGGAAGTGCCGGCCCTGAGTGTAGCACCTCACATTTGTCTTTGCTGAGTTTCATTCTGTTGTCTATAGCCCAGTTCTCCAATTTATCAAGATCTCTTTGAATTTTAGCTCTATTCTCCAAAGTATTGGCAACTCCCCCAGCTTTGTGTCATATGCAAACCTGATCAGTATGCTCCCTGTACCTACATCCAGGTCATTAATAAAGATGTTAGAAAAAAATGTGTATGTGTGAGCTTTAAAAAAAAAAGTTTGTTGAAATAGTAAATCTTTTAAGAAGCTTAATTGAACTGCACATGCAGAACTGCCTTGTCTATCCAGATTAAATGTAAGCTCCTTGGGATAGAGACTTTATACACTTTTATACCTGTAAACTACCACACATTATCAAGGTGCTCAATAAATAATAAATAATAATCATTTTTAAAAAGAGAGCAGGAGGGTTTCTTACTAAAGCAGAAAGAACCTGTTCAAAGAGTTTACAGAATTTCTGTCTTCCAAATCTTTCCAGGACAGCACGATGAACTTCTCAACCAATGCAGAAACACTACTGTCATGCCAAGGCAAGTAACTGATTCTGTGGGGTCCCTGCAAGTACATATATTCTTTAGGTCACCAGTTTTGCTCACTCCAGTTGATAGTCGATTGAAGAATTTCTTCTTGCAAAGAGCTACATCTAAAGACTCTGTTCTACACAACAAGAGCACATTCTGAGGTTTGTTAGAGAGGAGATAGTTATGTTTTGTATTGCTAGGATGCTAGGAAAGGATGTAAAGTGCAGTCTGCGATCTTTGTGACTATTTAAAAGCGATTCAGAAAAGCCAGTATTGAACAGTATTACATCTACCACCGTCTACTTCAGAAATTCCATGCTGTATTTCAACAAACTTGTTTTTTAAACTCACACATGCACAATTTTTTCCTTGCAAGATGACACGGTAACTTGACTATTTCACCTTGCTTAAGAAACTCACAAAAGGACAAATAGACCATCATGGAATGGAAATGCAGAGCCAAATTCTGCAGTATTTTATTGAATAAAATGAGTTTTGCTCAGATAAGGACAGTGGGATACAGAAAGGCTATAAAACTGTTTTCTCCTCATTTTTAGTGGTGGACAGATTACTAGGAAACCAGAGATTCTGTGATCCAGTGAAAAGGGATGGAGAATATTTGCCCATGTAGGTCAATAGTTTGGCCAACACTAAAAATTAGGGTATCAATTCTGCAAATACTGAGCCCAGTACCTATTACTGTGAATAGTCCCTTACTATATATACACTGGTAACTATTAAGGCCAGCAGTAAGTATTTGCAGAATCAGGCCCTTCATTTATTTAGCTTTGCTAGCACAACTGAGCCTAGCTGCTTAGATTGCTAACCTGATAACTGAGCAAAATAAATCTGAATGTTGCCTGACCTGTTCAATGTTATATCCACTGGCAAGAGAGGCACCATATCCTCCAACAAACACTGCTCCAGGGAGGAGATAGAGATAATTATATTCCGGTGGGTCTGTAGGTCGTTTGAACATATCCAGCATTCGTTGTGTAATTAAGAAACCGCCTGTTGGGAAATATACATTTGAACTGTAAAAATAAGCACACAGGAGTCCTTGCATGTACATTCCTATAAATAAAAAACACTCCTTTACAGTAGGTGAGAGTTACCTCTGTATTATGTTTGCATTCTGCAAGCTATTTTGGTTGCAAATTTATTTCAAATGTGGTTAGCAAACTACCTTCTCTTCTGTCCCTTTCAGAACTAGAATATTCAGTTCTGTTACCCAACTGCTGTGTTTTTTTAATACGGTTTTTCAGCATCAAATTTACTGCTCTAAAGGCCAAATCATCCCACCTCCCTCTTTCCTCTGTGGTCACACTGGATGCAGCATGACTACTGTAATCCTACAGTGCAAAGGGAAGTGGAGAGGATTCTGGGAGGCCATGCATGGGACCTACACACCCTGCACACTACAAAGCTGAACTCCACAATGTAGACTTGGGTAGGGGCAGGCCATTGAAGGGACTGGTAGGCCTGGGAGTATGAGAATCCACTGGCTATTCCACAGACCTGCAGAGTTAGTTAAAATGAGCAGCAAAGAATACTGCAATCTTGAGACTGCAATAGAAGTCATGAACCAGCTCTTCTGCTGCTTGGAGGGAAGGGAAATTCCTTCCCTGGCAGTGCTGGCATGAATGCCCAACCCTGTTACACAGGATGTATGGCTGGTACAAGATTTGCCTGTTAGTGGTCAGATGGAGAACAGGGCATTTAAAGGCAATTATTGGGCAGAGAAAGCTCTTTAAACAGAGGACAGACAGCATGGCAAGACAAGAATGAACCTTACTCAGGGCCTGCTCCAGGCACCAGCCAACCAAGCACATGCTTGGAGTGGCACTCGGGTTTGTTTTTTTTGTTTTTTGGGTTTTTTTTGGTTTGGCGGGGCAGCGCTGGAGGGTTTTGTTTGTTTTTGTTTTGGCCGGGCGGTGCTCGGGGGGCGGGGGGGGGAAGTTTGGGTGGCGCAGCACTCGAGGTGGGGTAGGAGCTTCAGGCGGCACGGGGGCTTCGGGTGGTGTGGTCCTTGGGGGGGTGGGGGCTAGGGCAGCGTGGCGCTCATGGGCTTGGGGGCTTCAGGAGGGGTGGTGCTCAGGGGGGCAGGGGCTTCGGATGGCATGGTGCTGGGGGGGTGGGGAGGCGCAGCACAGTGCTAAGGGGGTGGAGGCTTCAGTGGTGCAGCGCTTGGGGGGGCAGGGGGTTCCGCAGCACAGCACTCGCAGTGGGGATTTACGGCAGGGCAGTGCTCTTTTTTTTCGCTTGGGGCGGCAAAAAAGTTAGAGCCGGCCCTGATCTTATTCACTGGAGGAAGAACTATCTGACACAGAGAAAGCAACAGAGAGAGAAAGAGAGACAGACAACCACGGAATCTGATTCAATATCCTAGAGAAAGTAATCCTCTGGTGTCATGAATTCACTCCTGGGGCAGGAAAGTGCAAGGAGCCTTCCCTCAACCATATGCCCCTGAACCTGGACTGGGTTGGCTCAGCATTGCAATTCCTAACAGATTTAGGATCCTAAATATCATATTCAATAGGATTTAGGCACTGAGGAGACAAAATCCCACTGACAGTCTGTGATGCTCTTACACACTTAAATTACTTCTGAAAATGAGATTTGGGCTCCTTTAATCAGCTAGGCATTGAACATTGAGTGAAGCAATGCCTAAAAACCTTTAAAAGTCTGGGCTTTAGCCTCTTTGTGCCTTAGTTCCCCATCTGTAAAATGGGGACAATAGCACATCCCAGCTTCATAGGGATTTTGAGAGGATAAAAGCATTAAAACAGAATTATAAGGTGCTCGAATACTACCGACATGGGAGCAATATAAGCACCATACACTATGGCATGTACTCTCTAATTTCAAGTGTTAGGTTGATACTTGATTAAGAGATTATTGAAAGCCTTTCTAGCTATTCACTTGTTGATATTTTAGCTTCCCACTGGAACTGCAACATTCTCAAAGAAAAAATTCAGCTTTCCATCTGATAATAGAACTCTAATTCTTTACAACATGGAGTCTGATCCAAGTTAAATTGGCACACAGGTATTTCAGTGAAATTTGAAAATGAGTTTTGGCTCTCAGTTATTTATAATGAGCCCTGGGAATCTTGTTTTCTTAACCATTTCCCCCTCTACACTGTGTTGTGCTTGTACAATGGTTTGTTGTTATCAGGTTGCTCGTGCATGCTGGGCTGCTGGCACAGATGTCTTTGTAGGCTCAAGCTTTCCAAACCTGGGTGCCTGAAAAGCTAGACATCCATGTTCATAATTAGGTACCTGTCTTTTCACCTGATTTTCAGAGATGCTGAGGTCCTTTTGACCTCAGTGGGAGTGCCAGATGCTCATCACCTCTGAAAATCAGGCCACTTATTTAGGTACAGGTTTCAGAGTGGGAGCCGTGTTAGTCTGTATCAACAAAAAGAACGAGAAGTACTTGTGGCACCTTAGAGACTAACAAATTTATTTGAGCATAAGCTTTCGTGGGCTATTATTCAACAAAAAAAACTTCAAAAACAGATTTCAATGAGAAACTGCAGAACTGGAATTAATTTGCAAAATGGACATCATTAAATTAGGCTTGACTAAAGACTGGGAGTGGATGGGTCATTACACAAACTAAAAACTATTTCCCCATGCTAATTTCCCCCTACTGTTACTCACACCGTTTTGTCAACTGTTTGAAATGAGCCATTCTGAGTATCATTACAAAAGTTTTTTTCTCCTGCTGATAATAGCCCACCTTAATCGATTAGTCTCATTAGAGTTCGTATGGCAACCCCCATTTTTTCATGTTCTCTGTATATATCTTCCTATTGTATTTTTCACTGCATGCATCTGAGGAAGTGGGCTTTAGCCCATGAAAGCTTATGCTCAAATACATTTGTTAGTCTCTAAGGTACCACAAGTACTCCTCATTCTCTTTATTTAGGTACCTTATTATTGTCTTAGGTGCATAACTTTAGTCACACTGAATACTAGAAATATCTACAGTGTTGTGGTTGAGGAGTGAAATGGGTAAAATGTGATAGTGTTTACCCTTTACTGTGTTCTCTTAGAGCAGAGGCTTTACGGGGTAGCTACTTATTTCTGCTACAGAAAATGTTACTCTTAACATAAGCTTCCACATAGGCATTTACTATTAGAAAATCAAGTTAATCTATTTAAGGTTGCATGCAACAAATCTGTGAGCCAAATTTTCAAAGAAACCTTCTCCTGGCCTCCAACTTTGCTTACAGTAGAATCCAGTTTATCAGTTTGTCTATTTCCTTGTCCATTAAAATTCAGGCACAAAAAGGCCAACAGACAAAATCTCTGGCCTGTAAAACGTTCAGCTTCAACAAATTATAATTTAATTCAACTAGGACTCAATCCAGATTCTAAATCTTCACATGCAGTGTTGGGCATGCCCATTTTGGCAAATGTGAACAGCATGTGTGTATGCACATAAGGTAGTTAAATGTCTCACAATCCAGTGTCAGAGAGTAAACGAAGGTTTTTAGTGTGTGAAAACTTGCAAGTACAAATCTAGAAGCCATTTTAACCATCCTTGGAAAATACGGCCCAGAGAATTTAATCAAACAGAAGAATGACCTCTGCACTACAGGTTGCAAGATTCAGGAGAGTCTAGTGGGATTTGCTGAAGGATTTTGAATGTATGTTTGTCGTAGCTTATGGTTACAGTCCAGAATCTGCACAAGTTTGCCACAAGAGGTTAGCAGCTGGCATTTCACAGAGCACAGAAATGTCATGCACCAATGTACAGAAACATTGTACAGAATACACAGGTATTCATCATAAGATATAGAGGAAAACGTTACTTACCTGCAATATTGACAGAAGAAACAAATGCAGCTAGTAAGGCTAGTGTTTGAGGCAAGCTAGAAGGAAGGTAAGAGCCACCCATTAAAACCAAACCTCCAACAGCAGTAAGACCTAAAGAAAACAGAATAAATCAACACTCAATGACAAAATACATACAAAGAATTAATAAATAATTGATCAACTGCAGAAAGGAAGGAACCAGCAAGAAACTGCAGCCAGCAGGGGCAGAAGCAGCCAAAGCAGGGACCTCCCATAATCCACAGAACTTTCTATGGTCTTGACTGGACTTTCTGTGCCCGGTGCTGGTTGGCTGTTTGCTCCCACCCTCTCCCAATTCTCCCTCACAGTCTCTTCACCTCAACTTCTCCCCACACCTGCCTCTTGCTCTCTTCTCCCCTGCCCTGTTCCCTTCACTCTCTGCCCCCTCACCTTTCTTTCCATTTAGCTCATCGCCTCCTAACTACCCTCCCTCCCCTAATGATTATGTCACTAACATGATGTTTGCTGCCATCACACTGTTCACTCTGCTTGCATGTTCTAGCCCTTTCCCCACCCAGTGCCTGTCCGGTCTATTGAGACTGTAAACTCTTTGGGGCAGGGACTGTCTGCTACTCTGTGTTTGAACAGTGCCTAGCACAGTGGGGCCCGACCTAAAATAACCTAAAAACCATGATTAATAAATAATTTCAGCAGAGTATTATTATCACATGAAATCCATCACATTTAGATAGTATTTCATCTTACTTCTTCTGGAAGCTGAGTGAGGACACATTTCGATAATCTTAGCTGTAGTCTAGGGTCCAAGAAATTCAGTTTTTGCCCAGCTATGAAGGTACAGCACACTACTTGTAAGATCACTATTATACTATTATTCATCATTCACACCATGCAGGGTGTGTGCTAGGTGCTTTGCAGGCATGTAGGAATACACACTCTAGCTATAGTCAAGGGGCTAGGCTGTGCCCTGAACCCACAGGGCCATTTGGGGGGAAGTAGGGAGTGGCTGATGGAAACTAGGGGTTGTGCCTTCCTTCCCAGGTGTGTAGGAGGAGGGTCCCAATTGGATAAGGCAGCATGCTCCCCTCTCAGTACCCTGCTAGAGCCTCTCCCTGCTGAAAACTGCAGTGTAGAAGAGGGAGTCATGACTTGGGTGCATAGAGAGCCATGTAGGGTATATACACTAGGGCTCCGGCATGTCTTACTCACCTAAACAGTGCCTCACCATCTACATAGCTATTTGTGCCTGTGCTGTAGGATGCGTGTGTGGCATGCGATAGTTACTCTATACTTTGACGTAAGAGGATGCAGTGTAGTCCTACCCTGTAAGAGAAGAGTCTCTATACTTCCTCCCCACCAAGTGTAGGGATTACAGTAGTACCAGACTCCTTGTGTTCTCCCCTCCGCACCCCCCGCACAGGTACAAGCTGGCCTCTACACCGATCAAAGCAAGACAAAGGATGTGGAAAGGAATAGAGCCTACAATGTGCCTTATACAGTGACGCTAGGCATACCCACTTTTTGTAATTGCCATGATTTGTGTGACATTCTTCCCCTCCTATCATCCCTCACCCAGATATTTGTATCTGTTATATCACTGTAATAGCCAATAGATTGGCTTTATCTTCAAAAGGGATGATTCTCATTCAGTCCTTGGGCTGTGTGATTCTAGTGAGTTCTCTGTGGAGAACTTCACTGGAGAGATAAGTAAAAACTAAAGGTAGAACTGCCTAGGTCACTGAGAAAGGATTTGACAGGCAGGAACTCCTGACTTCTAATCCTAGTTATAACAGTAACTCACTCTCTGGCCTTGGGTAAGTCACTTACCCCCTTTGTGTCTCAGTTTCCCCATCTGTATAAGTGTCCCAGCAGAGATTTTGACCCTAACTCTCTCGTAACAAAACACACAAGAGAAGAAAGGAGTGCACTTACCAGAAATTGCATTTGTTACTGACATGAGGGGTGAATGCAGGGCTGGTGTGACACCCCAGACAGTATGATAGCCAACGATTCCAGCGAGACCGAATGTGGTCACCATTTGAGTAAAAGCAGCATTAGGAGAAATAAGCCCCAATCCTAAAACACCTGTCAAGCCTAAAAAGAAAAGCACATGCTCAGAAGAATAAAAAAGGCATTTTTCTTTATTAGTTGTAAAATAAAAACAGAGCAAGATCCCAACCCTGTTCCAATGAAGCTTTGACATCAATGGGAGCAGGAGAAGGCTTCTAGACATGCTTTTATATGAAGAACTTTTACTCCTTGTTTCTGCCAGAACTAAACCTTGCCCTGAGTAGAATTCAGTTCACCAATTTATCTGTTCCAGCCTTAGGATCCAGAGCTGGAGATGCCAACAATAAAAATCTCTGAAATGCAAAATACTTAGCTTGAGCAAAGCATAGCAGAATAGTTGATCACAAAAAGCAAAATGAAAAATGGCATTGATTCTCCAATGACGTCTCACAACCTTCAATGCTCTAGTAGGAGAACAGGCCACAGTGTAGCAGCTGTATATTATTGAAACAAGCAGACCACACAAACATTTCAACAACATTCCATTGGTAGAAACGCTATTATCTCCTTCAGTACAACATTGGTCGTCTTGGCCACACAAACTCAAATTTCAAAAATTGTTTTTCCTCTAAGAAAAGAATGCACCATTGTGACAAATACATGGCTGAAATTATATATATATATAATATATATATATATGTTTACTGTGGGCCAGTTTCTGCCCCATTCCGTAGAACTTTACTACTTACACACTCCCAGTACAATCAATTGGACCACCCTCTGAGCAGAGTAGTACTCACGAGGAAGGGTGACAGAATCTGGCTCTTAGTGGGGAAGTATTAATTTTTGAAGTGCTAACCAGCCTGAGAAGGCTTTATTGAAGTAATTAAACCTGCATTTGGCAGCATTAATCAAAGAAAACAGATCTCCAGAGTGGGATAATGAAGTGATTATACTCCAAGGACAGTATTCAGTAATGAAGTTATCTACAAGCTGATTACCCAGTGACAGCAAAACCACTGGGATGAGGCCGTGTGGGAGGTTTTTTGGGTCCCACACAAGGATGGAATTAGGGAAGATTTGCTAAATGAAAGCAAGTTCTTAGATCTTCCTCCATCCCCACCCCCTTTAAAATCCATTTTCTCCACTGCCAGAAAATCCTGTTCCTTGAGCTAACGCCTACTCCTTTTGTTGCTCATTTATCTGGCACAAGATTTCAGAAGGTGAACAGCTCTCATAAAGGTGTGTTAAAATGTCCTGCCATCACTTACATTAAAGATTATTTTTACATTAATTCTACCCTTTTTCTTTTTAAAGAAACTTAATAAAGACAGAATAATGCAATACTGTTTATGAGTGAAAACATTACCAGCTACAATCAAAACCTTATCATCTGGTTTACTTTCCACTTTAACACAGTATTTTTCAAAGTATAATAACCAGAGCACTGGCAATGACATTTGGAAATATATAGTGCATTAAAAGCCTGATCCCAAACTCTTGAAAGTTAGAGTCATTAATATCAATGGGCTATGGATCTGGCCCATACATGATATCATATTGTCTCTTTATTATATATGCAGTTACTAGCAGGGCAAGTTTCTTGGTTATGCAAAGTATGGAATGATCTAACACAGAACATCAGAAAATTAACCTATACCCTACTACCGTTTTCCCATTTTCTAGCCTTTCATTCACATGGAAAGTAACTTAAGTTAGCAGATCATTTAACCTTTTCTGCTACTTCTCAGTATTAAGACACTGTGCATAGCTCCAGTTCAGGAGTTGGTTTTATTTTTAAGTAAATACAACTTATTCCTAGCAAGACTTATGTTCATATGCCATGCAGATTGAAGGAAATGCAAACAAAATGGATTGGGCAGCCAAATCTTTCTTGGTGAATCATTTTTACCTGCTGTATAAACTCCAGCTGACGTCATGGTTTTTCTGAATGGTGAGATGGAGGCTTTTTTCTCAGATTCTAGTTCTTGCACAGTTTTTTGTTTAGCAGGGACAGAAGGTGGCATTGTTCTTGGTAAAGGTGCTGGAAATAAATTCTTACCTTCCTGTGACAGAACAAGACAATGACTATGATGGATTCCTGTGGCATCTTGCCCTCCATTATATTAGCGTCTGATCCTATGACATATACTCATAGGAGTTGGCTCAGTGAAGGCACAGGGATTACTCAGATGAGTAAAGATACAGGATTTGGCATTTATTTTTTATTACACTGATGAAAGAGCACAGATAACTTTATTGTAAAGATCCTGGTTTTAATAAATTAGAATTTTTTTAATCTATATTTTAATTAAATAACCGTAGGGCTGCAAATTAGCATCGATTGCTGCGTTCAGTTGTTGGTGAAAAGCCCCTTTGGCCTCTCCAGCCCCGTGAGGTGCAGCACAGCATCTGGCCTGGTATCTTTTAGGTCTATTGTATTTCTAACAACTCCTCTGACAAACATTAGTTTCAGCCTGCCAATATTTAATTATTGTGCATGACTATGCTTTGGTCTAATGATACCTAAAGGCAGATATGGATCCTTGTGAATTCACTTTATCAACAGAAATACTTCTTACTCTACATTCCATCCAAAATAAACATCCCTGCCAAAAAAAATCAGTCTATCCAAAGAAATTTCTCTTGTTTGGAAAAATCTCAGTCAACACACAAGTGATCTTTATTGTCATTTAATTGCCAGTTCAGTTTCCTTGCCACTTCTCCCACAGTGACAGGGGCAGCAGATTTATGAAACGGTGACTCTGGAGGATGGTGAGGGGCCGTTGTATGGGGTTGCAGTCTATCCCATTTTCCTTCCCATACACTGAGGGTTGAACTTTACTGCTTCAGAAGAATATTATTAAGCAACAGTGCCCTTGTTCCTCCCACACTGATGTGACTGCATCGCAGAAACATGCTCTAGTTAATAAAGCCTTCCAATGTTAACACTAACCAACGTTATTTCAAGAACCATGCATAGCTCACACTCTCACCCACCCATCTCACTCCTTGGCTGAATACATCCTCTCATGTTCCCAGCACATATTGATCCCAGAGCAAGAAACCTCATCTGACACTTGAATTCATATCCCAAATCGCTGAGCTAATGGATCAATCCTCAGTCCTGAATTCTTCTTTTTTGAATCCCAAATCGATGGCACAGCTTTCATTTGAGACTTTTATTAATCTGTATTTTGCCCCTAAATATCTTAGTGCTTGCAACATTTAAAATATAAACTGCCTGCATTGCACCATTATGAATATTATAAGATCTAGCCATTGAGATGATTTCCTGGATTGGATAACAGGAACATTTATGTCCTTCCGAATACATTTTTATTTCCATTTATCAGCAATTTAAAAATTAGCTTAAAACTCACCTTCATTACCATGGTTCCTCTAATGACATGATCAATAGTCCCATAATCAAAATTATCTTTTGGCTCAAAATGAAAATATTCTTTGTCAGGAGAAATAGCTTTTAATAATTTCAAGATGTTGTTGGAATACAGGCTACTGGCCTGAGTTGCCATTCTACTTGGCAAATCTGTATAACCAATGAGAACCACACCCTGAGGAGAAAGAAAAATGTATGTCAAACCTTTTCATGTATTATCTTGAAAACTTTTCACATGTTCTCCACAGACCTGATGCATATTTTACAAATGCTTGTAAATCAGATTCACATATTACTGCAGACACTTCTTTCCAATGCTTTGTTTTACAAGTTAAGGTCTCTCGTTTAAAACTAATAGCTTACTCTGATGTCTGAACAACAACAAGAAAATCAATTTTGTCAGCAAGCCAGAAACCGAACAAGCTGGGAGGCCAGTTGGTGAACCATATGGTGCTTATTTTGAGAATAAGAAGTCAAGCACTTTTTAAAGTTTGAAAACACCTTTTGTTTTTCTGATAAAGATCACATTGCACAATATGTTTCCCAGGTTAACTGCACTCCAATTAGTTCCAAAAGGAAGATATGGTTTTAGATACCTTCATTTTCTATTCTTTGCAAACACACAGACAAGGATAAAGTTTCCTTACCAACACCTCACAGTATTAAAGCTTAAGTATGTGGACTATGAAAATAAAATAATTCTAAACCTATACTCTCAAAACAACTACATATGCTTTACCTTGGATGCTGTGCCCTAAATTTTTGGGTTTTTTTCCTTTTATTTTATCCTCATTGTAATGCATTCCATTATTAGCCATCTGGATTGTGCAGCTGCCAACTTATCCCATATGTAGCCACAGGTGCTGGCTCCAACACATGTTCAGGAGTAAGGCAAAGGATATAATATTCAAGAATGATAACCACGGACAATATCAGTGCAAGTTAATACTGAAACACCATAGATGGGACTGCTCTTTGCAGCTGACTTTCCAGAACACAGCCCCAGCATACTAGCCCCTGTCTAGAATATTATGGACGCTCTAATGATGCTATTAAGGCTCTATGTCCCATTTCGATTGTTCATTTAGTATATTCCATCCTAACAGCTTGCACAGCCATTGGCTCCTACAGGGGGCTTTGTGCGCCTCCCCTGCAGTGAAGCCACAGTGACCCCTAGTGGCGTCAAACATCAGTTCCTTTCCAAGACAAAGGTACAAACTTCTGAAGTTTGGAAAAAATTAGAGAGGATTACAGAGAGACCTCATCTCTGATGGGAGGTGGGTAGGGGATAGTGGTCTGTCATTGCTCTCTGTTCAGCAAGATCTAAATTTTCATAGGGCAAATACTGATTTTGCAGATACCACATTTTCCATCGAAAATTATTTTGATGGCAAATTCCCAACCAGTCCTATTAAGCACAGGACTGGGAGATAAACCCAACGGAGTAACCCAAACCAGGCCCAACCAGCAGCTGGTTTAAAGTAGGTCTTATTATAAGCCTTAGATAAACTCAAAGGGGAAGTCAGCTAGGCCAGCCTGGAGAGCCCAGCGGCACAGGTAGGCAATGTTGTCAACTCTCAGAATTTTATCATGAGTCTCATGATATTTAGCATATTTCACAGAGCCCCAGCTGCTAGAAACATGTTGCAACCAGAGTCTCAGCTTTCACTGAAAAAAGTAAGTTTCTACCCCTCATGGCTGCAGAGAAACACTTGAAAACATGAACGCGAAATGTTCCAACACCAGGAGGCAAATAAAAAACCCTCAATATTTAATATTTTTACACATCTTTATTTCTGGAGCCTGACTCCATGATTTTTGTAGTCTTGGGGCTGGTCATACTGGGAAGGGGAAGATAGTTATGGAAAAGTGCCTTAATCTGGCCCTTTGTAACAATTCAGATTAAATATATGTTTTAGCAACAGACAAATAATTACACCTTTATATCATTTTACAGTTCTACATTGAACAGCTGAAATCAAACTTCATCTAAAAGTGGCAATTTTCTGTGTTAAAATTGACGGCTCAATATTGTAAAATAGTGAAATTGACCATTGTTAGTTTTATAAGTGATTACATAAAATGAACCTCTAAGTCAAATTTCCTTTGCTTTTACTATACTTGGACTTTGGACAGCTCCACCGTTTTGTTAGTAAAGCTCTGGGGATGAATTTAAGGGCATTTATGAATATGGTTATTAAAAACACAGTAACCATGCTTATAAAAATCACAAAGCATAAAATCTTCAAAGATGGAATGGTGTCTGGACAGTATTCCAATTTGTGGTTTCATTACTTGAGAAGTGAAAGACTCTGCTTTATTATCCTGCCACACAATAGTAAGTATTCATGACAGACATGCAATGGCTTCAAGGAAACATGGCCAGTTCTTTGTTACTAGAACATTTATTACTTTTTAGTTTCTTCAGACAATTGCAATATTGTTTCAATTTTATATACACTTCAACCATTTCTAATAAGCGTTGGCTTTTATTCTACAGACCTTGTGAACATAAAGCTCTCCAGGATGAGTTGTTTCCACATTGCCACCAGCCTCAGATGCAAGATCCACAATTACCGATCCATCCTTCATTGACTCTACCATATTCTTAGTGATTAGGATTGGGGCTTTTTTCCCTATTGCAAATTAAAAAAGAAAAGTAAAAGTCCACTAAGTGTTATCATTGTATATGACAAGATTCTACCACAGAAACTGAAGATGTGCAAAGAAAACATCTAGTACATTGTGGGTGCTACTGGAAATAAATAATAAAATACTCATCAATCTAAAACTAGACAATTCAAAAGAAGCCATTCTAATCCATGAAATAAATATTAACTGGAGCCCAAACCTGAAGCCTTTATTCATCCATAATTGCTATTGACTGTCTAACTGTATTCATATCACTAATCTGGAAATGTTCATAGGAACATATATTTAAGTCTGCAATAATCATAAAGCTGCACCTTACCTGGTATAAGGGCAGTACTAATAAGAATATCCACCTCTTTACACTGTTTGGCAAATAATGCCATTTCTGCTTCAATAAATTCTTTGGACATTTCTTTTGCATAGCCTCCAACACCTTCTCCAGTTTCAGCAATATTCACTTCAAGAGGTTCTGCTCCAAGGGATTTAAACTGCTCCAGTGCTGGCAGCCTGCATGCAAAGTACCGAGATGACAGATATTGGACTAGATATTCGATTATTGCAGTTTGCTATTTTATCAAGGCAGATATCGCATGATTACATTGCCATTTGCAAGATGACAGCAGTTCGCAAACTCTGTTACATTAATTTACAGCAAAGAAACACAACATAGGCTCTAATTTTGCATGAGCAAAGCTCTGCACCAAAGCAGAACCACTCTGAATTCAGGGTTTCTGGTTCTCCTCTCAGGATCCTGGACATAATTACTAAGCGGTATCTTAGTTTCTTCTAAACTTTCTAATTGAATCAAGACTTCAAGAACTTAATAAACTACCAGTGAATTGGAAAAAAATCAGTTATATATCATATGCAGCTGTACTATTAGGCTTTTTCCATATCTAAATGATAATATTTTGCATTATCCTGCAAATGGGATTTTGATCCAAACTAGATCTCGGACTTGAATGCAGCCAACTTGAATGTGTGTAAGCCTGGGGCACATGTGCAAGCAGAGAATTTGTGTACCAGTATACCCATACCGCATGTGTTCATTGGCTGTTCTGCATGCTCACTTCACGGTCTTACACCAGAGATGAATATGAGACATTAGTTTCAAAGGGAATTTCACTGCTATAACCGAGAGCAGGATTTTGCCCAGGATGTTTTATACAAACCTAAGTACAGTATTTTAGAATCTAAACTGGTATTTTCTTACCCTACCTGGTGTCAAATCCCCTGACAATGGCTCCCATTGCTCTGGCAGCTCCTGCAGCAGCAAGCCCAGCCACGCCACCACCAATTATCAACATCTAGAGAGATCAAACACATGGAGAGTGAGCAAAGCGTATTCTGTTTTCTACCCCCACTCCATGCCGGTGTATTACATCCCTTATCTTCAAAAGCACTTGAAGTTACTTTAAGGAACTTTCAAACCTTACCAGAACTATGTAAGTACTTAAATAACCACCTGCACAAGGTGTGATATATACAAAATAAGATCAGGTAGAAAATGGTTAGCTATTTAAACCCTGAAGTGAAACAAAACATGAATAGGGTTGATCTTCCTACACCAGCATGACTCAAATGTTCACTTTGGAGCATTGGTGGTGGAGGAAATAGGCCTGATTTAATCAGCTATTTAAATGCTTTGCTCTGTTATAGTCTGGCTTTTCTCCAGATGGATGTTATAGACCAGGGGCAGGCAAACTTTTTGGCCTGAGGGCCACATTGGGGTTCTGAAATTGTATGGAGGGCCGGTTAGGGGAGGTTGTGCCTCCCTAAACAGCCAGGTGTGGCCTGACCCTGGCCCTGCATCTGACTCCCCCCACTCCATGACTCCTGCCCCATCCAATCCCCTATGTTCCTCATCCCCTGATGCCCCCTGGGACATCCACCCCTCTCTGTCCCCTGACCGCACTCAGACCCCCCACCCTTGACTGCCCCCCACCACCCCATCCAACCCCTCCTCTTATTCCTGACTGCCCCCCAATCCCTGCCCCCATTCAACTCTCTGTTCCCCGTCATCTGACTGCCCCAACCCCTATCCACACACCTGCCCCCAGACCACCACCCCGAACCCTCCTGCTCTTTTACTATGCTGCCTGGAGCACCAGTGGCTGGTGGCGCTACAGCCGCGCTGCCCAGAGCACCAGGACAGGCAGCTGCACTGTCCGGCTGGAGCCAGCCACACCACCGCGCAGCACAGAGAACTGGGTCAGGCCGGGCTCTGCAGCTGCGCTGCCTGGCAGGAGCTCGCAGCCCCGCTGCCCAGAGCTTTACAGCGGTGGCGCAGTGAGCTGAGGCAGGGGAGGAGCTGGGGGCTAATCTCCCAGGCTAGGAGCTCAGGGGCTGGGCAGTAGGGTCCCATGGGCCGGATGTGGCCAGTGGGCCTTAGTTTGCCCATCTCTTTTATAGATAAAATTCTGCCCTCAGAATGTAACGTAAACTTCAACTCCTATTGAAATGGGTATCAGTCCCTTGGTGAATAACATATTCTGTTGGGGGATTATTTTCCTTAAACAAACAAACACACAAACAAACACAAACCTCATGAATATCTGTTTCTAGGCGTGATGTGATTAAATGCATTTGTGGCACTTAAATGATTTCATATGATCAAACATTTGCCAAAATGCTTCGAAAAGCCAAGTTAGAACAGAACTGGGGCCAAGTTCTCCTCTAAGGCCATATCTACTTTATGCACCTTACAGTGGCATAGTTGTGCTGCTATAGCAGTGCCACTGTAAGGTATGCAGTGTAGTCACTCTTTGTCAGCAGAAGAGAGCTCTCCAGCTGACAAAATAAAACCACCCCCCATGAGGAGCAGTAGCTTTGTCGGTGGGAGATCTTCCCCCAACAACAAAGTGCTGTTCACACTGGTGCTTTTTGTCAGTAAAACTTTTGTCAGTCAGGGGGTGTTTTTTTCACACCCGTGACGGACAAAAGTTTTACCAATGACAGTGCAGTGTAGACAACTCCCTTTCACCTCAGAGGCATTGCACTTGTGTAGAGGAGAGCAGAATTTGGCCTGCTATCAGCCATATTAGGCATAGACCTGTGCCTGGGGCACTGTGGAGCTGCACCTCTCCAGAAGGAGCTCTGAGAGCTCCTACCCACACAGAAAAAGTGGATCCAGTGCACCACCCCCACATGGGATTACTGTGAACAATCGGTGCGGCAGCCATCCAGCTCTGGAAGTGCCCCTGTTTCCACCCAGCCCCCTTTGGGAAAGCTAGTGCCTTAGGAAGTTCTAGTGGAGAGCAGTCTCTGCAATCTGGAGAACTCAGGTACTGCAATTATACCCGGTCTCCGGGGCAGTGGGGGAGGGGGCACATGTGGGGGGAAGGCTCTTTATGCCCCACCCACCCATGTAAGGAACAGGTACAATCCGGCCTTAGTACAAATAAAATTGCAGTAAAGGGAACTGTAATGGCTATATCCTAGATTTCCTAGAAAGGTCATATGGTAGAGCTGCACTCCCTGACTACACTGTCAGTCAGGACACTCCATACAGAATTTTACTCCACACATCTCATCTGTACAATCCATACCTTTGCAGGAGGCACTTTTCCAGCTGCTGTTATCTGACCAGTAAAAAATCGACCAAAATGATTAGCTGCCAGGATTACAGCCTTGTACCTAGAAAATGCGGATTAAAAAAAAAAACACATTGCAGCAATGCAGTAAAGCCTCTGCAGACAAAGCATAAGGATAACTATGCCAAAGGTATCATTAGGTACTGTACCTTCCTGGGTACCACACACACAGCTGGGCCAAAACCCTTCAGACAAATATGCAAACCAAATCAATGACATAATTAATAGAAACCCCACAAAACAAACAACGGTTATTGAACATCTTAAACCAATACATCTGCTAAATGAAAAAATACATTCAGATGTCATAACAATTTATACCAGTGGTTTGTAACACTCTTTTAAAGTGAATGTCTGATGGAGGACTATCGCTGGGAAAGGAATGCGCACCAAGGGCGTGGACTCATGGCATAAATAAAATGCTTATTATGGTTACAGTATTTTTACTTTTTTTGAAAAAACAGAACAAAACAAAAACCACCTCTGGGTGAAGCGGTAATGTCTATGCTTTAATGGGCCTGGGGCATCCATGCATATGGCCTTGCAGGCAGAATGCAGGCCAAGCTATTGTTACTTCTAGAATGCAGAGCACAGGGGTTTCTTCATTAAACAGCGATCATTTAAACACAGCATGAAATGGAAAATGAGCTGAACAGCACACTTCCTTTGCAAATGAAGTGTGTGTGCTGCACCCATAGTTATGAGTTTCCTTAACATTCTTTCATAACTTATCTTTCCCAGTTAACTGCTGTTCAGAAAACCTCTCAACTTATTGTTCTTTGTTCAGAGAACAGGAGGTGGCCCAGCAAACATCATTAAAATTCTGTCCGTGGCTTCAAATTTTTGTTGCCTAGCAGTACTAACCAGCATGAAACTGCCTAAGTGTACCCTTGCTACATCAACCATTACTTTCAGCAAAGATGGCCCCAAAGCAACTCCCCAGATCTGGATACCCATTATTAGCTTCAGGAAAGTTGTGATTAGGATCAGGATTCAAACGCGGAGACTCATCCCACCACTAGCAGGGTTTGCACGATGCTGAATGCTTCCTAAGAGGTGCCAGCTCCCTCAGCTTTCACAGAAGGAACTCAGTACTTCTCAGAAAACCCTCAGCATCTTACAGGGTCAAAAGCTTGTAGGGTTTGACCTCAATCCTAGGAGCCAGATATGCCCAGACTTAAGGAAGTTTGGATCCAGTTTCAGATACAAAAACTTTGTGGCACAGACCCATCTTTAATCTTTAGATGGCTAAACTGGGAGAATGCAGCTCAGAATGAAACCAACAAATAGTCTATGATGGAATTTTGGCTTTAATTTTGAAACTGTTTCTCTTAACAGCTATTGGGGGACAAAAGGAAGAGCAGCTGGCAGTTTTAGAAGTGTTGCAGCTTTCCAGTAACTCAAAAATGGCTTTTTGTAAACTAAAGATTTTCAGTCCACTATGGACTAGTTAGTGCTCTTTGGTATTTGAGGGTGAATGTGAACAAGGCCAAACTACACAAAGGTTCATATGGTTTCACTGAGGCTCTTGGAGTGGCTGATCATGTGACAGATTCAACAGCACCAACAAAACCTAAAGCAAACCTCCATGATTAGGCACAAAAAAGTTATATTCAAAAACTAAGCATGGAACTGGAGAAACACCCATTTAGCCTAAAAGATTACTGAATACATGTGACTATCTCAAAGTCAGCAATCCAAATGTGCATTAAGTGCACACTGTGTAACCCTCTTGACTCCACTGGTGTGTAAGATGGCACAGAAGATGGCCCATTGTCAGTACCATGTGATACTGCAAAGGAGTTATTCTGGGGGAGAGCATCTCTAGAACTGAGTAATAGAGTGGATGAAAGCTTGGCCCCGTTGGCTTGAATGGAGTCAGGCTTTCACCCAGTAAATAGACATGAAAGATTGGGGAGACTGAGACATGCTAATGCCCAAGGTAAGCAAGGGCAGGAAAATTGATTATATGAGGATATGCCCACTGGATTCTAACGGATGCTTCCTGCTAAATGCTGCATGCATGTATGATCCCATGAGCCAAATTCCTCTTTGACTTACACCCATTGAGAGCTGTGTTTGGCCCCATTAAACTGTTCAATGCTTAAACTCAAGCTGTCCTAAAAGAACCATCATTTACAATCCAGGCTTTTGTAGAAATTGCCCAAAGAATAACTTTTTTATGTGCATACTTTCTGTATTAGAGCAAAAATTGATCCTCCAGTGTGGAATGCTCTCTGCTCCCTTTTTGTGGTTGTGTGCTTCTTGTGAATCTAAATATATTTTGGGCTTAGGGTAAATAAAGGGGTGGATGAACATTAAATACAAATATTTTAAGAGCATACTGTATAAAAATGAAGACATGTTTTGAGCCCTGTGTTAGTCTATTGGAGGGAAATCAGAGGTTTTGACACTAGGTTAATTAAACAGTTTTACAGGCTAAAAGACAGAGATAGCGTGTGTTTAACAGGAAAATACTATTCATCTCTGTACCCTGATTGCTTAAATTTACCAGAGCTGTCAGCAAGACCTTTTAAAAAATATCCTCATGATGTTGTTTATGGCTCTGCAAAGACAAACAATATTGACTGTGCTGACATTATCATTGCTTGTAATTTTTTCCTCCTTAGCAGCATTGGAGCTGAATACATGAGACGTGATTCATATAACCGCACTTCCCTCTGACGGCATAAGGAGAAAAATAGTGCACGTGGGATGAACCAGTCTTGGAAATGAATAATTACAAAGTATTTCCTGTTTACAATAAATGATGGAAAGTCCAGGGAGTCAGTAAGAGTGTCCAACTCACCGTGCGGGACATGACAAAAAACTCACGTGGCTGCATGACTCAGGTATGAATTGTGTTTGATTAACTTGACAGCTTGTTCTGTTTTCATTCAAACTGACACTTTTATCAGTTTGTCTCAGCATTCACAAACATAAAATCAGTTCTGGTGCAAGGCAGGATGATTCAGGAGGGCCAAGAACTCATTCCTATGCCATTTTAAAGGGATTAATATGCATTTCCCCACATACGGGTTGGCAAATCATGTTCCATTGAAGCCACTGTTCCTGGCAAATGCATCAGCTAAGCATCCTCTACTAGTTTTCTGGAGTGTATATTTTCCTATTCCATTACTAGTGCACAGAGGGTTGGACTGGGGGTAAACCAATCTTTTTTGTAACCAGCACCATAGGTGGAGTGCACTTGGAAAGTGGTCAGATCTGGAGTCTGATAACAGGATATGGGCTCTCTCTCTTTTTAATCATTGCTTTTAATCTGATCCAGACTAGCAAAAATGGTCAGCACCTGATGGCTAGTCTGTGGTCTACATGAAGGAACCTGGATGATTATCTCCATCCATTTACAAATAAACAAGTGTCACAGAGAACAACAATCACTGCTGGGCATCATTGCTGGCCCTGACAGGAAAAGAGTAAAGGGTTGAAATGGCACAAAGATGTCACTCTCTTCTTGTCCCTGGAAAAATAATGATGTCAGTTTGGCACATCATTAGCTCTAAATGTTTTTTTAAAAATTCTTTAGGATTTAAAAAGAAGAATTCTACCTTGTGTCAAGTAAAGGTTTGGCACAATTTCCCACTGAAGTTTAGCTCCCTGTTTACTCATCGACAAGGTATTTGAACAGCTGACTCCTGGGAAGCATTTTGAAGGAATATTCACCCAGGGGAAGAGAAAGGAAGAGTGATTTTGTTTTGTCTCTTTTTGGTTTGGGATGACCCATTCAGACATGTTGATAGCTAAGTGTGAATTTAAGTGGGCACAAATGTCTGACATAGTGATGACGACTCTTTAGTGTTTTCTCTATATTCCCAACAGAAGAGCATTTTAAAGCTCCTGGAGACACAAAGAGGGAAGAACAAATGCATAATATTTCCCTACTCAATGTTGCGGAAGACACTAAAATTAAAGGACTATATTCACTCAATACTTTTACAGGGGAATGCAATGATGTCATGGCTAATAGGCAGTGAGAAAGCTTTATCAAATATCTTCTGAATTAAATTTTCAGCGGTGAGGAAGCCAGCAAATGGTGAGGAAAATTCCTCATCCAATGAAGCACTTAAATGTGTTTGGTATCTTTACCAAATTGATTCTGTTTGAGATTAATTGGTTCAGATTTTAAACCATTTCAATATGTAGCTTATGTATGTAAATAATTGGTCCAATGTTTAAGCTAGTTTGTTGTGCTTTTTTTTTTAACGAGTTCCTTACCTAAATCTAAATGACTTTGAAATCAGTTCCAAATCTGAATTGATTCCAAATGTGTATACTGCTGAATGGCAATTGATCTTGATGGTTTGGCTAGTAGCACAGTGCGATGCCATGTAGAAGTGGGGTTCAAGACGAGCCGGGAGATGCTGGTGACTCAGGCTGTCAGAGGTTAAAAGCCTCTGTAAAGGTGATATTTTCATATGGAATGCCCAGTTCATGCAACCCCTAGTGTCAGTCCTCAGAGTAGCACAGCAACTTCAAAGATAATTTGAAGTGGCAGATATAAAACTAAGGAAAGTGAAGTTTGCATATTCCTATCAATACACTTTCCATGCAAAGGATCTTGTGTTTCAGCTTTATTTGTGTGAAAGAGAATCATGGAAAAACAATAAAAACTAGTATGTTAAAGCTATGCCAAATATAAGAGTACATTTATCACAGAGTCAATGGTATTTAGAACCACATGTGTTACAGTGGATTGATCAAAATAATTTTTCTTACCCACCTGCAATAAGCATAGTTCTAAGACAATTTATGTATTGTCAATCTGAGATCGAAAGCAGCACAGTTTTAAGGCACTGGCATTTACATAACAAGGGAAACACACCATTTTAAAAGCTGGCGGTGTCCAACCTACAGTCCTCATGGCCCTAAATCAGTAGTGTCCAACCTTCTTGGCCTGAGTGCCAGAATGTAAAGGGGCCGTAATCAATACTTTGGGGGCAGATTCTATACCCTTTGCACCTTGCTCCCTACAGTCCTGGTAAAGAGGGCAGGCAAGGGATGGGAAGGGAGAATCTGGAGCACATTGTGCTCCAGTTCCTCCTAGCTGGTGCATGGTGCCTTGAAGACCATATTCAGCTGGCACCAGTTACAGCAGACTGGGGGTTTGCTGCTCCAACCTCCAACAGGTCTGGGACAGAGAATCAGAGAACTGTATCTGGTTGCCAGCTTCTCCTTCTTTTCTCCTCTTCTAGACTGCCCTGGGTGTCTGTGGAGGAGAGAGGAGCCACAGGAGAGCTAGCCAAGCCCCTATCTATTCTTCTGGAGCCCCCATAGCGCAGCAGAGCAGCAGGCAATGGAGTAGCCAGAACTACGCTATTTTCCCTCTGCATGCAACAGAGAACATGGTTATGTAAAATCACATGTGTAGAACTGTGCTCACAGGAATAAATAGACACAAGGCTACACTGGATGCCTTCAATTACAAAAATGACAGTCATGCAATAAAATTCGTATTCCATATCCTCACCCTGCAATGTTGGCCATTGAGCTTAAAGCATCATATCCTTGAGCAATAGTGACTCGAGGAACCTGGTCCATTGCCAAGACCGTGGCTTTGCGCTGAGCAAGTTTGCCTAGGAGATCTGGGTTCTGAGCAGGGTAGATAAAGCTGACAAGTGTTGCTTTCTCCTTGAGCAAAGAAGCCTCGTGCACTCCCAGCACTTCATTAAAACCTGGGGCTCTGACCTTAGACAGACACAAAACATACCACACATTTTACTTTTTTAATTAAAAGAAGTTCAGTCTGATGATTTAAATTAAGCTTTTGGAAACTGAATTTAGGATTAATAAAACACATGGAATCTTTTGTCTTAAGCCCCATGTCCGTAACGCAGATCCCTGTGTTCTCGTTCTAGAGCAGTGTTTCTGAACAAGCAGTCTATGGACCGATGCCAGTCCCTGAGATCTCCCTGACACAGTTTAGGAAGGCAGCAAGGCGGTCCCTGGTATCAAAAAGGCTGAGAAACGCTGGTCTAGAGGTAGCAGATTCTGATGAAGAACCAGGGCTTTAGATCAATGGTAGTAAACAAAAATGGGTTAAATGCATTTATGTCAAACACCCTTCATCCCATTGAGCAAGTAAGTGATTTACATTATCTGGGATGGAACAGAACGCCAACAATCATACCACAGCTGGTGTGAACAGGGGTATATATCAAGCAATATCAGAAACGTAACTCTCCCATGAAAAAACAGAAATACAATACATGCCTAATATCTGTGAAGCTGTTATTGCTGCAAAAGCTGTTGATACAGATATCGTACCAACTATATTACTGGACACATACAAGGTTGTGTTTATCAGACGATTTAATGCCATAGATAAATTGTTCTATTGATTTGATTTCATGCTGAAATTCTGATTTTCTTAAAATCAAGTCTCTCTCTCTCTTCTGACTTTTGCATACTGACACTGGAATAAATATATATGATTCATGTCAGATGCTAAACTTGCCTTTAAAACAATATCTGAGCCAAATACAGTTTTCAAGTCATTAATTTCTGCTCCAGCAGCTTGGTATTGCTCATCAGAAAACTTTGCTTCTTCACCAGCTCCATGTTCCACTTGCACATTGAAGCCTTGTTTAACTAAGGCCTGGACACCAGCAGGAGAGAGTGCCACTCGCTTCTCATTTTTGTATGTTTCTTTGGGGATACCCACAACTAGATCCTTGTACCGAATTCCTATGTAAAAATAAAGGAAAATTGTTATTTTTCCCAGTTCATATTTGTTGAATGGTTGTTTGTGGAATAAGGGGGAGAGTTTCAAAGGCACAAAAGGTATTTCAGCATCCAACTCCCAATGGAAGTCAATAGGACTGGAGTGCCTAACTCCATTAGACACCTTAGAAATCCCAGCCTAAGGACCCAATCCTGTAAACCTTTACTCCCGTGAGTCGTCTTTATTCACACAAATAGTCCGAGTTAGAGACCTCAGTGGGAGTTCTTGCATGAGGAAGGGTGACAGGACTGGGTCTGTGTTTTTTGTAACTGACACAGAATGTACCAGATGAAACATTCTGCTGTTAACTTTTTTATAGTGCATCTTTCCCACAGCCAGCCCACAGGGTCACACAAACACATTCATGGATGCCAAAAGGATAGCAAATTAAAGTTTGGTTTATAAAAGCCTTGGCTGGGATACTGCTTACACAAGTTTTCATGCTGTTTACTCTGAAAAAAGGTGTGGAATTGACCACAACCAATGAAGTGACAACCTCAACTCCACTCACACATGAGGTGGAAAAACCAAAAACAAGACAGCAGCATTAGGAGAGGAAGTTTTGTTTTTCCTGGCTTCGTATATGAGAGAACTGTGCTTGTTGACGAAGAGGCAAGGACATATTGTGAAACAGTCCAAGGGCTATGACTGCAGATTTTGAAGGGTCTGATCCAGCCAGCATTCATAGTAGTAGGTACAGTGCTCAATTAATAAATGTTCTCAGAATCAGGCCATAAACTGTCGTCTATATAGTGCCCAATCCTGTTGCCACTGAGTCAATGGGAGTTTTCCGATTGACTTCAATGGAGCTAGATTGGGCCTTTTAGGTTAAAATCACCTCATGTGGCAGTGGGGTGGTGGAGCAACACAAGGAATATGTACCACTTAAATCCCATTTAAAGCCTCAAGACAGGATTTCAGTGGTGAAGCGAGCTAGTGCTGATCCTATGCACAGGGTGAATTTAATTCTTACTGCTCAATCCTGTAAGGTCCTGAACACCAAGCCCCACTGGGAGTTGAGTGCACTGAACACTTCACAGGAAGCCCAGCACCTTGCAGGGCTGAGCACTATGAGCCAAACCTTGATCCCACTGAACACAATGACAAAATTCCCAGTGACATCAGTGGGACCAAGCTCTGGCCCTAAGCTAGTTGACTAGAGTAAAATCCTTTCCACATTCCTCCATCATCTTACATCACTTGTGTTTCTGCAGCCCAGAACTCTTCCTTACACATCATTCACATCAAAGCAGATCATACACGCCTGTGGGGTCACATGGGGTTAATATGGTGCAAGTCCCTGAAACTTTGTGACCCCACAATTTAACTGGTAATACGCAAGCTGTACATTAATAACTAATGTAGATGCACAAACTTAGACATGTGTTTGCCTAAATGTACATGTCAGTTCAGTGGCAGACTGCACTCTGTGAGGCTACCCAGACAGGGCTGACACATGTGGCTAGGATATTTCTAGTAAGAACATTCTAAACAAATCTATTCAGTGCAGAGCCAATATTTTGCTTAAAAGGTGTGATATTAATGCAAAGCTGTACACAAGCAGGGAATGACTATAAAAAAATCCCAAGCAAAAGAAAAGAGCAGTGAATAGCATTTATATTTGACTCACACAAAAAAGTCACTACGGGATGATATAAATAAAGAACACAATGAAAGTGTTTGTAAGTGTACCGAGAGGAGAGAATCATTACAGCCAAAGCAAAAATCCAACACAGGCATGGGTTAAATTAGTATGACATAGGAAATCGATATGGCACAGAAGATAATCATCTGGAACTCCATCCTGCTCGCCTCACTCAAGTAAGTTCGCCCAGTGAGGTTAGATGGTGCCCTTAGGCACAAATTTGAGCAAGGAGTGGTGTGTAAGTTGCCCCACTCCAGGAGGCATTGTGCCTCAGAGAGCCCTCTGTGAAAGAAGAAATATACGTAGAGACAGTGAGTCAGAGAATGAGCTTACGGAAATGTGGTATTATACTAAAATGGTGGCATACTATATTTCTCAAAGGGACAATCATTTAGCATTAGAATACTTGATTTTAGATTTTGGGATTATTTTGCAGTTTCATCTCAAACTGGTGTTCGCTAGGACACACGCAAAGGGGCTCAGGTGCATCTGCAAGAATATTTTTCCAGCACTCCCCCTGCCACACATAGGTGGTGGAGTACACTACTGAGAAAGAATATTTATAGATGAAATACATTTGAACAAAGATTCTTGGTATATGAACATTTCATTGCGTGCATGTGCAATTCTTAGTACTGGAAAAAGTGTGTAGGCAGAAAGTAGAAGAATTTATGCAGACATCCCAGGCTTTATTAAAGAGAGATTGAATGTGTCAGGAATCAGGGCCGGCAGCAAAGCCAGTTTCTGGGCAACTTAACGAACACAGTTGACCTGTAGTAGGCTACCAGATTAGTTACACTGCCTGATTGACTGAAAGAGTCAGCAGACTGGTTCTTAAGCCCAGCAGCCGCTCAAAGCACTTGCTCATGGATATAGGAACTTCCTATTTGCAGAAAACTATTTGCTAAATTCCTATTTGCAGAAAACTGAACACTGCCCCTTCCATGAGACCATGGCCCTGCCCCACCCCTTCTCTGAGTCCCCACCCCCGCTCACTCCATCCCCCCTCCATTGATCGCTTTCCCCCACACTCGCTCACTCACTCATTTTCACTGGGCTGGGGCAGGGGCGCAGGAGGGTGAGGACTCCGGCGGGGGGTGCGGGCTCGGGATGAGGGGTTTGGGGTGCAGGAGGGGGCTCTGGGCTGGGGCAGGGGGTTGGGGTGTGGAGGGAGTGTGGGCTCTGGGAGGGAGTTTGGATGTGGGAGGGGGCCAGGGTGGGGATTTGGGGTGCGGGATCCAAGCAGCGCTCACCTCAGGTGGTTCCCAGAAGCAGTAACATGCCTGTATCACAGCTGGACTTCTCACGGCCTGGTCAGCAGGGTCTCTTTTCGATGGGCGTTCCGGTTGAAAACCGGATGCCTGGCAACCCTACATGGCTGTGATAGCTCCTGTGCCTGCTTGTTCCCAGGACTTGTTCTAGTTCTGCTTCTTCCCTGTTCCACCCCACTCCTGCGTCGTCCCACTCAAGGTAACCTGGTTCTGACTCTGGGTTCTGATTCCTGACCTCTGACTTAAGCTGTGACTCTTGGTTCTGACATCTGGTCTCTGACTCTGGTTCTGACCCTGGGCTTCAATTCCTGGCTACCAACTCCTGCCCTAACCGTTAGGCCTGCTTCCTACTCTGATCATTAGTCATGACTGGTCATGTGACAGAATGGGGTAATAGAATTTATATGAGAGATTTATGCACTGAGACAAACAACCAGATCACAGACTAAAGAATTAGGGAAGAAACATAGGTCCACCTCTAATCTATTTAACAGGACATAACAATTGCTTCAGTAGGAAATCACAGGTTAGGGTGGGCAAACTCGCTCCTAAAAATGCCATGGAAATATTCTTCCAAGGTGCTGAACCTACAACTAATAGCCCATACCAAGGCCCTAAAGCCACTGGGTAATATAATATACACCAATGTATCCAACTGTAACATGAAATACAGTAATCAAAAAATGGCCATTTTGTGATAAAATGTATATTCTAATGTGTTATGCCACATCATGCGTGCTCTTGCATTGACATGTTATACTGTGCTGCATATATCGTCATATATGGAAACTCAGATCAGAGCAGCAACATACATAGAGCGCTGACTATAACAGATGACAAAATAATTTTGGGGAGATAAAAAACAGAAACCCTATAACGAGTGCTTTTGGTTCAGTAAATCAGCCATCTTTCACAGCATTAGAAGAAGACAGCCTGTACCAGACATCCTCCAAGTCTTCCTGGAAGCGGTAGTTTCTTTTGGAGATTTATGAATGCAAATGCAACTGCCACAATCTAATCTGCTCTGCAGAACTAGAGACATACCCAGCTCATGTAGCTATTTAATAGTATCCCTAAAATCCCCCGTTAGTTTTAACTTTCTTTGTATTGTTAAAATATATCCAGTACCAAGAATGGGGCAGAAGAAGAGAACTTGTTCATAGTACACTGTACAGCCCTTGCTCAGATAAACACATACTGTGGCTGCTATATAATTCTCCCCAGGGTGGGTGCAAGGATGTTTCACGCCCTAGGTGAAAATTCCACCTTGTGCCCCTCCCCCCTGCGAGCCCTGTGGCAGCCCTCCGCCCTAAGGCACCCCCCTGCGGCAGCTCCTTCCCTCTGCCCTGACGCGCACCCCCCGTAGCAGCTCCCCCCAGCCCGGGGAGCCATGTGGCAGCTCCACACCCCAGCTCACCTCTGCTCCGCCTCCTCCCCGAGCACACCATCGCCGCTCCAGTTCCCCTGCCTCCTGGGCTTGCGGCGCCAATCAGCTGTTTGGCGCTGCAAACCTGGGAGGGAGAGAAGCAGAGCGGGGTGGCGTGCTCAGGGGAGGAGGCGGAGCAGAGGTGAGCTGGGGCGGGGAGCGATTCCCCTGCGTACCTTGCCACCCCACACTTCCAGGAGGCCCTCCCGGTGCCCCCCTGCCCCAGCTCCCTCCACCTAAATGCCGATGCCGACTGGGGCGGCCGAAGATCTGGTCATCGCAGTCGCCGCTGAAGGACCCGAAATGCTGCCCCACAAATGCTAGCGCCCTAGGCGACCGCCTAGGTTGCCTAATGGGTTGCACTAGCCCTGATCCTCCCCAGTAGTTTCATAAGATACACAAGCAGCAAAGAGTCCTGTGGCACCTTATAGACTAACAGAAGTTTTGGAGCATGAGCTTTCGTGGGTGAATACCCACTTCGTCGGATGCATGTATTCACCCACGAAAGCTCATGCTTCAAAACTTCTGTTAGTCTATAAGGTGCCACAGGATCTTTGCTGCTTTTACAGATCCAGACTACCATGGCTACCCCTCTGATATAAGATACACACAGTATTAAGTTAGGATTTGTGGTGTAACCAGGTTCATTTTTCACTTGCTACTTGTCCTGCATAAAGATTCTCTATAGGAACCTAACTTTCTAAGTACAGCTCTGCTTGTATGCAGAATATCACCTGGCTAAGAATCTCCTTTACAGTAATTAAACAGGACGCACGCTGTAGGCATTAGTTACACACTTAATAGTTACATATTTCTTAGGTGCTTTTAAGAAAGTTGTAATCTTTTCTTTCAATTCCATGGTGAGGAGGAGTAGAATATGTCTTCACAATAGAAATGTCTTTGTATACCCATACACCTTGGCCCAAAGCATGTTTACAAACTCACAAGACCATGAACGAGAATATCTCTGTGTGATTAGCTATCAGACTACATTCCCTTCTGCAGGGTAGGGATATGGGTGAAGGGAGTATTTAGCTTATTATTATGGTATATTTGATGTACAGAAAATTCTTTCATCAGGATGGAGAGGACAGATAACTAAATCACTGAAAAATCACCCTTGTCAATCCTTCATTGTTAAAACCTCCTCTAAGCTCTCTCTCCCATCTGTATTTGATCTGCAATGCATATACTGTAAAACTTGGACATTTGCTATTTAGTAGATATTTTCTTCTATTCTTCCATTCATTCTCTGCTAAAGACATCACTATTAGGCTCTATTATTTTATTCCATACAGAACCTGTTATTTAGATCATGTCTTCTTTCTAAACATATATAAAAGTCTTTCCTTTCCAATGTAACTCTTCTCTCAGCTGCTTAAAGGGGTTACAGTCCTTTGCAACTAGCATTTGGGCCATCCAAATCAAACCCTGCTCCAGAAAATTGAAATTTTCCACAGCCCCACTCAGTCTGGATGTAATTAGCAGCATTTTAAACCATATCCTTATGTCATCTATTTTAAAGTGACCCTGTCAACTTAGTTTAGGACCAACATTTGGGTTTTGTAAAAGCAGACACATACTTTTTTTCCAGAGCTGACTGGATAAAGGAGTATTTTTCATAATTTCCTTTAAAATGCATTACAGAAACAGACTGGCTATTTAAAGATTCTTTTCTAAGGTTTGTGAACCCAAACTCTAGACCCCTGAGCTAGTGCATGGCAATCAGAAAGTGAAAATGACTTCAAACAAAAGGACACAGCGCTATTTCATTCCCTAGACTGAACTGCAACAAGCAAACAAATAGCATGGGTTGGGTGCGGAAGGTTGTTAACATTCTTTCAGTTGTGCTAAAGGCATAGTGGTAATAGACAGGTGAATGTTTAAAAACAGTTGGGTAAAATCCTAACCCTATGGCAGTCAATGGATTGGCATGTTATTTATTACTTTTCTTGGAAAGAAACTGTTGCCATAGCTTCTTGTGCCCTGGAAAGAGTTGTCAAGAATCACACATGTGTAGCAGAATAGCTAAAGAGGTAAAAATGGGGACACCATCAGTGTAAAATGCTGAAGTGTCATTTTTGGTTTAGCTCCATTAGTGTTTATTCTTTGCTATTTGTTCGTGGCAGCACCCTCACAGTGCTACCTGCTTTTCAGACATCCAAGAAAGGATAATCCCTGCCCTGAGAAGTTCAGAGTGAGAGGACAGAAAGACAAACAGAGGTTAGGGGAAGGGCAACAACAAATGCAGGAGTGGTTTATACATGGCTTCATTCTAGCTGAACCTGGATATCCAACTATCCACCAAGTTAAATACCAGAGTGTCCACTGAAATCCTTTGGGAGTTTTGCCATTGCCTTCAGTGGAAGAAGGAGCAGACTTGATATGTATATGTTCAAGAGGAAAAATTAAACAAAGTCTACAAGTATTTTATACATATATTACCCATTCCTGTACACATAGAGTAAGCAAGGGAAAGCACTGTCTATCCAACTCAGATCTAATCTCTTAGGTGACTGGACACAGAAGTATCAAGGCAAATATAATCGGCAGCACGTTTCACCTATTTTAGAGGGCTTTCGTCTCTCACTCTTATTCATAGTTTTATTACAGTAGCTCCTGGGAGGTCCCATTCAGGATCAGGACCCCAGTGTAATGAGCACTGCACAAATTGAGGCCAAGATCCTGCTAATACCTACAGATATGCTTATCTTCGTGAATAGTCCTGTTGACCTGTGTGGGGCTCTTCACATGAGTAAAGTTACACACTTGGCTAAGATGCTTCCTTCAATATGAGATCTTTCAGTATTTATGTTTTATTTAGTTTTCTGCATACTCAGAGCATTCTGAATACAAGATACTGTCATAACACTCACTCAGGACAACATGCTTTCCATGTTTCTTTTGATCTGTGTGCATTTGTGTTTTCTCAGTTTACTTATTGAAATTACATAAGTATGACCATAAGGCAACAATGGCATATTAAATATTGTTTAGTTTTCCTTTACAAGAACAGTAGTTTAGATTTATTTTATGATGTTCCAAAGAATGATTGCCCAACAAGATAACATAAGCAAAGTAAAGTAAACTTGAAGAAGAGCTTAATTACAAAAAGCATTGTTTGGAAATACATACTGGTGGATTTGCAGTTGAGAAATACTTGACAATTCAGTGTATAACCCAACTGTCTGTTGTACTTGAAGAAAAGATTACTGGAATATTACAATACCATCCAAATGATTCAGAAAGAAAACATATTGGGAGATTTAGACAGTTATGGCTGAGGTCCTTAGCTACAACCAAGGAGTATAAAGTGCAATGCATGAAAATGAGGCATAAAGATTCCTTTATGCTACCTGTGTGGACTCCCAATCCTGGGCTGACTATGCAGTAGGCTTGTTCCAAGACATAACAACTAGAAGGCTGCTCTAACTTGCACCAGATGGCACAGGGGTAGGCAACCTACGGCACGCGTGCCAAAGGCGGCACCAGAGCTGATTTTCAGTGGCACTCTCACTGCCCGGGTCCTGGCCTTCGGTCCGGGGGGCTCTGAATTTTAATTTAATTTTAAATGAAACTTCTTAAACATTTTAAAAACCTTGTTTACTTTATATACAACAATAGTTTAGTTATGTATTATAGACTTAGAGAAAGAGACCTTCTAAATACATTAAAATGTATCCTGGCACCAAAACCTCAAATTAGAGTGAATAAATGAAGACTCAGCACACCACTTCTGAAAGGCTGCCGATCCTTGAGATAGCAGCTACCCTAAAACATCAGACAGGCATAGCGAGGAACACTTCAAACATGGCTCCTTCTCCAGCCCAACTCCCAAACTGGCAGAATGGAAGAAGGATGGTTTAGGAACCGCTATGCCAGCTCTACCTGCCCTGAGACGGTTCTCCTGTGAACATATTTAGGGCCACTCTGCACTAGTGTTGGGGCACAAAGCAGCCTCAGGAGAGCTCAGGATGCCTGGATCTCTGCCTTCCCATAAAATCAGAACAAGTTTGTAGTGAGGCGGTCTGGTTCCCAGGCGCCCCGGAGGACCAAGAGCCCAGCTGAAGGCTGGACTGGGAGGAGCTACGGGCTCTGGGCCCGCCCCGCAAAGGATCAAGCGCCGACCCGGAAGTACAAAGGCAGGCCCTCCGAGCTCAGTAAGGCCCCAGCCGTCAGCCAGACCGAGCTCCCGCTGGGGAGGCCGCAGAATGCAGCAACCGACCCAGCCTCCCCCTCGCTCGCCACCCGGAGGAGGACTGGCCGAGCCTGCCCCGCTCCCGCCACCCGGAGGAGGACTGGCCGTGCCTGCCCCGCTCCCGCCACCCGGAGGAGGACTGGCCGAGCCTGCCCCGCTCCCGCCACCCGGAGGAGGACTGGCCGAGCCTGCCCCGCTCCCGCCACCCGGAGGAGGACTGGCCGAGCCTGCCCCGCTCCCGCCAACCGGAGGAGGACTGGCCGAGCCTGCCCCGCTCCCGCTACCCGGAGGAGGGGCCGTCGACTCCGAACACCTGCTGAGCCCACCCGTGGACACTTACCCTGAGGAGCCGATGGTGATTGACCCCTCTGCCGACACCACGACGACTCAGGTACTTGAGGAGGGGGAGAGTGGAAGTAGCCCGGGGGCAGCCGACCCCAGTCTGGCTGCAGCACTGCCAGAACCGATGTCAGTGTGTTGCGGCCAGGATCCCCACTGACCCAGCAGCAGACTGCCTGCCGTTCTCAGGGCCCCGGGCTGGGACGCAGTGGAGTGGGAGGGCCTGCGTCCCCCTCTGCCACCCTTCCAGGGGTGGCAGACTCCCTCCTCTGCCTGGCCTGAGGAGGCCGTTATAGACTTACCTGAACTGCTGCTCAGCCCTGCCTGAGGGTCTGAGCCCTGTACATGCGTTTGTGCCCCGCCCTGAGCTAGGGCTTGGGCTTTATAGACTTACCTGAACTGTTGCTCAGCCCTGCCTGAGGGTGTGAGCCCTGTGCCGGCATTTTTTGGCCCGCCCTGAGCTAGGGCTTGGGCTTTGTAGGACTTATAGACTGAACTGCTGGGTGTGTAGTGAGGCAGCCTGGTTCCCAGGCGCCCCAGAGGGCCAAGAGTGACCCCTTGCCCGACAGGGAAACCCTTACAAAGTTACAGATAAGTCAGACTGAGATCATGGTATAAAAAATACAATACAATGGTTAAAAACTACAGCATTATGAAGATAAATCCTTGTTATCACAGCTAGTTTTTAAAAATCCTGGATTGGCATATCTATCGGCATTGGTCATGCAATTGGAAAACTCCATGTAGAACAGAAGTGAATAAAGGAGCTAACTGTCAAAGAAAGAAAGATGAGGAAAAGAAAGACCAAGGAGGGTCTACAAGAAGGATTCTCCAAAATTTTCATTCTCTGGATAACTTGGTGGATCACTTCCTACCTCAGTTTGCTCATTGCATAATTCTCAATCAATCACAAGCAAGAGCTCTGCAGGCCACCAATGCTCCATAGATGAGTTTGAGAATTATTGCTTTAAAGCAAACCCTTCTTTATTCTTAGATATTAATGTGCACACATTGACTACTTCAAGTCAATTTCATGCTGATACTAGTGTCTAGGTGAAAGTTCATTCAAAATAGCTGGTTCAGCTGAAGCTTGATATATAATTCAACTTCTAAAGTATTGGTCTGGAAATGTTTCCAGGCTCAAACCATAACAAAAGGAGACATCAGGCTTGAGATATTAAAGAATAATCGATTATACAAAAAAATTACAACCTATTGTTTACAGCAGTCTCCCTCAGTGGAGGGCTACAAGCTACTTAAATAACACCTGAGAAAGAGAGCCAAGAGGCTGAAAAATTAATCAAATACATTAAAGATTCCTTTAGCCATTTAAATTTATGTAGCTGACAACAGTTCGTTTTGACCCCTTTGGTAATAGTAATTTCTAAAATTTCAGATTTACAGTAGTGTATTTTGAAGACTGATACCTGCCCAAATTCCAAAATTAAGTGTTCTGTAATTTTTTATGAGCCTTCTGGATAACAAAATACATCAATCAGCATGCAAAGCTATTTTGGGTTCTAATCTGGATAGCATTTTGATGCCTTTTACCAAAGGGCTGTCTCTCCATTTGCATTTATTGCAAAGGGCTCCATTGTCAAAGCAAACAGGAGGGATAATGGTCAACCCTGTCTTGTACCCCTAGACAAATTAAAAGGAGATTTATGACCATTAACTAAAGCAGACACTCGGGGAAGAGTATATAGGCCTGATATGTTACTATAAAACTGATTTCCAAAACCAAAGCTTACTAAATCTACCTGAGGTACTACCAGTGCAGTCAGTCAAAGGCTCTCTCAGTGTTCAAAGACACCAGCGCTCAGTAAGACTTGCAACAATTAACAACATAGATCATATTCAGAGTTCTGATGTTATCTGATAGATGCCTGCCAGCAATGAACCAGACTGTTCAGGATGAACAAATTTGGGCAAGATGACATTCAGTCTGTTTGCTAGCACCTTGGCTTAAATTTTAGCATCCACATTAATTAAAGAAATTGTGTATGATGCACAATTGGTAAGATCTTTTCCTTCGTTAGGAACGACCACAATTTTTTCGTCTTTCCGTGAATCTGAAATCTTGTTTCTCTGCAATATAGTATTAAACAATTCCGTTAAATCAGGGACCAACCTTTGCTTTAGAGCTCTACAATACTCCTCAGAAAACCCATTGGAACCTGGAGTTTTACTGGATTTTAAATTCTTAATTATAACTTCAACTTCCTTTGTAGCAATTTGCCTATCAAGAGCTCCCACATTGTCCTCTGAGAGCTGAAGTAGTTCCACACTTCTCAAATATCTACTTACAAGTTCAGGATTTGGGTTTTGAAATGCACAAAGTAAGAAAAAAGTTAGCAAATGTTTCAGAAATCTGTTTGGTACTAGTTATTAAATCTTCCTCTGTACTTCTAATCAGAAGAATGGCTGATTTATCCTGTTTCTTTTTTTAAACTTTCTGGCTAAAAGCCTTTTGGCTTTACTGCCCTTTTCATAATATTTATGTCTAATATAGCTAAGTGTTTGCCCTTGATTGGGAACATATACATTATCTGAGGTGAGAAGTTTACCTTTCAAAGACCCCTTAACTAAAATACATTCTGCCCTCTGTATCGGTGAGTCATGCTAAAACAGTAAAAGGGAAATGTTAAGCAAACAGTATTGCCACCTCTCTTCTATTAGAGAGATATACGGTAGCTGTGTCCAAGAAGTATTCAGATGTTTATCATTTTTCTTCAAGTGTGTTTTTCATAAACAGATTATACTAGGAAAATCCTTTTCCAGTGAGCAGAATACCCCTTTCCATTTTGTTGAATTGTTCCTCTCCTTAACATTAACATTATGACATTAATAACCTCACCCTTAAGTACCAAGTCTATTCTCACTCAGTATATTACCCTTTGGTAAAAGCAGTGAGACCCCTCCAGCCAAATGCCAGGTCTCCATTATAATTGCATCTCTTCTTTAAATAACATTTAGATAGAGTTTTCATCATACAGACAGTAATTTTAAAACTTCCACATATAGCTTTTCCTTTTTAAACACCTATATTGTACCTGATCCTGAGTCTGATTTACCATTTTATTTAATTCTGAGCCCAAACTCTTTTTTTATCAATATAATCTTTTCTATTCAAACATAACAATATTTAACATCTTTTCCTGTTCTCTTATTCCGTCTCCCTCCCTCCTCCCTCTACATTCCCACACTCTGCCCAGTCCCCTCTAGTTGTGGGAGCCCAGGCTCTCCTTACTTCTTCCACAGGCATGTTAATACCCTGCTGAAGGTGGGTTGGGTTTCTTTTGGGTATTTTTATTCTTAAGAACAAAGCCTTATCTAATCTTATCAAACCGCCTTGTAACATTGGGCATTATGAGATTATTATACCATCTCTGAGTTTACTTATTCTTCAATTTTTCCACCACAGATGACCATTCTTGAGTTAATATAAATTTTGAAATGACTGTGACAACTCTAAAATGAAACTTACTTCAATAGGGGAGATTTTGCTTTTCTGCTATTTCCTTAATAATTTTTTTTTGTAATATAAATCACAACTTTAAATTGACCATAATGTTATCCCCATTAAGTATACCATATCCAAATAGTCAGAATATCCTGGGTAATATAAGCCCAGCTTCCATTTGACTAAACAGCTTCATCATTATGACCACATGGATGTAATATCCATTATTTACTGTAATGTCTTAGTTTCTAAACGCTCTCTTGTCTCTCTCATCTCGCTGCATCTTTTTGAGCTGTTCTAGCTGTCTTTGATCTCACTGATACTCAGTGATTTCTTGGTGACCTGTAGAATCAATGCCTTTGATCCCCTTCAGATTGTTCTTGAGCAGATTCGCCTGTTCCCGCATCCATAAGTACCTGTTTTACTTCCTTGGTTGTGAAATAGACATATATCTATCCTTCCATTTAAAGGTCAGTCTAAATGGAAGCCCCCATTTGTATCGTATATTGTTCTTTCTAAGAATTGTGATATAGCTCTCTTCACTTTCTAAGGGTTGAAGTTGTCACATCTGGGAAAATATGTAAGAATCATAAGTGGTTCCACTCTTTCCCTCATTGCCCTCAGTATTTTATCCTTGTCTTGACAGTAGTGTAGATGGACAATCACACCTCTTGTTCTGGAGCCTGCTTGGGGCATGGGGAAAAGGGATCTGTCAGCCCACTCAGTATGAATGTGACATTTATTGCCCAGTTTTAATGTGCCATGGCAAATATCATCCAATGCGTTCAGCAGCTTCCTTCCTTCAGTCCCCTCTGGAAAAACCTTTAATCCTCACGTTATTCCTATATTCTCTATTTTCCCTGTCCTCCACCATTAATTCTATTTCTTTTTTTCTTCCCCCCCCCCCCAATTATTTGGATTCTTTCATCTAGGTTGGTAATGCAGTGTGATTGCTCATTTATTCCATTTTCCACATCTGATATTTTCCCATTAACCTAATTAATTTCATTTTCCATATTTTTAATGCAGGTTTGGATCTCTTCCCTCATCTTCTTATTGACCTTTTTGATTTCTAACAGCAGGTCCCCCAAGTCAGCCTTAGTGACTGGAACATCTCCATCTGCCTCCATAGTTTGTTTGCTGGAGGCAGAGTTACTCTTTCATGGCCTTGTTGTTGTTTCTGGTGGGGAACAGATCTTTGTACTGGACGATTTCTTTCATTTCTCAGACATCTAGATCTTCTCTTCCTCCTTGCCTGTTGCTCCTCTCGCAAGATGACTGCTGCCACATTTCTCTTTTGTTTGCCTGACCTTTCCAGTATGACTGTTGCTACACTTCCTCCCCTAGCCACAACAGTACAATTGTAATTATTATTTTTTAATCTTGTTGCACTCGCACACTGTCTTTTTACAGGCTAATGAGGGTCCAGTTCAAGATCTCCAAGCTTGCAGAGTCGTTTTTAATATGTTCTGTGAGCTGATGGCACTGGATTTTGTTGCTGGGTTTTCTCCCCACCAAGATATTGAATCCAGCCTTGGTTGCTGGTAGCTTCACCTGACAGAAGGGTTACAATGGAGTTGTGTAAGAAGGAGTGTAAGAATGGAGCTGTGTAAGAAAGAACTCGAGCAGTACACTGACCTGACCGTGCCAGGACAACAATTGCAGGAAAATAGAACTTTTACTTTACCTTACTGGGGAAGAAGGCAGAGAGGTCTGCAGCACTTTGAATCAAAGGACTGGCTGGGGTTAAGATAATTGCAGATGATATCCTCATTGTAGGTGAAAGGAGTAATGATACAGAAGCTGAATGTATGTTAAATTGAATAGATGAAACTTTCTTAAACCCTGTGCATTGCTCTGTCCATGTGACTGCATTGCTTCCAGGCCAATGCCTCACATTTCCTATTTTCCTGGTGTCCTCTCTCAATAACAGTCTCTCCAGTGAACATGGGCCCTCTGATTCCAGTTCCACTGATCACAAGATACATGCTGGCCACTTTACTCCTGAGGTGGAGTGGGTATGACTGGTTCTGAAGGCTCATCTTTCTTTTGCAGAACTTCAGGCAACTTATTTTAAAGGTGGCCAATGTATACTGGCAGTGAAACAATCTGAGCAGTTTTCCAATAACCCTTATGAATTTCTCTTTTGATGTCAGTTTGGTAATTAATCTCATGTATGTTTCACTGTGTATCATACCATCTGAATGAGATTCAGGGCTTATAACCTGTGGATCTCACCAGAGCAACCTACAAATCACAATTTATTATTTTTTCTTTCCTTTTGGTTGAATTCTACCATTATAAAAGTGATTATATTGCTCTCTTAATGCATTGTTCTGTTGTATTTCTAAAAGGTGCTACTTAATTCTTCTCCTAGATGTCAAAGTCATACGTTCTCTGTCAGGGGTTTTACAGTCTATTAGCAATTTAAAACGAAATATAGTACCAGAAAGTATTGTTACCACATGAATACTTTCTGTGCTTGGGTACTTTTCTCCTGCTCCACTGGATCCTACCATAGCCAAGATGATAGTCTAAAATGGCAGATTAAACATTGGAACTAGGATCCAGGATTTTCTCAGTTTTAATCTCAGCCTGCCACTCATTGCACAGCCCTAGCAAAGACATTAACTTTGGTGTTTTAATTTCTCTATCTGTAAACCAGAGATACTATGGCTTACCTAATAAGAGTGTTCTGAGGATGAGATGCTTTGGAAATATAAAGCACTAAGCAGAGATGAGTCCAACTCAGAAAGTGGAGATTAGTGACAAACTGCTCTAGCGTTTGTTTGTTCAGATGTGGGGCTGAATTCTGTTCTTTTGTCAGCCTAAATCTGGAGCAAATCCATTAATTTCAGGACATTTCTGTAAAACAGATTCTCGCTCCCCAGGTTTTGGTTCAAGCTAGTCTCTGGTGGCAGTAATTATAGACCACATTCTCAAGCCTATATGACTAAAGTTAGGTGCCTAAATAATTAATTATGAGTCTAAATAGCAATTTAAGTGTCCTGCAGAGTTAAAAGCCTGAGACATCAAAGTCCGAAAATATGGCCGTCTCATTTTGGTCTAATGGACTTCAAGTTTCATATTTTAGGTTTCTAGAGTTAGAGTTATTTTGGAGAGGAGTACTAAGTGGCAGTAAGTGGGGCTTAAATATTGGGAATTCTAAGGCACACAGCACCAAGACATGAGATTGTGAAGAGGAGGTTACTCACCCTGGGCAGTAACTGAGGTTCTTCGAGATGAGTGTTCCTGTAGGTGCTCCACTCCAGGTGTTGGTGCATCCCTGAGCCTTCGTTCGGAGATTTTTACAGCAGTACTCGTACCAGTCACGCACACGCAGAGCCTGCCTCCCCCCCCCTGCTCTGAGTGTACCTTAATAGTACAGTTGCACGACCGGTTTCCTCAGTTCCTTCTCTACAATGAAGGCTACCCCAACTCCAAAGTAGAGGGGAGGAGGAGGGGTAGTGGAGCATCCACAGGGACACATCTTGAAGAACATCAGTTACTGGATCGGGTGAGTAACCTCCTCTTCAAGAAAGAGAGAGGTGCCCCTGTGGGTGCTCCACTCCAAGTGACTTAAAAGCAATGTATCTCAAGGAGGTAGGGACTTTGGATTTGGTAGAAATGCAGTAGATAATACAGCTCTGCCTAATCATGTATCAGAAAGAGGGCCTTGAGTAAGGGCATAACGCTTAACAAATGTCTGTTCCGAAGTCCAAGTGGCCACTTTACAGATGTCAGCCAGAGGAACTTTGCGTAGAAAAGCCACAGAGATAGCCACAGATCTAGGTGAGTGAGTTCTGATGCTGGCTGGAAGTGCAACTTTCTTTATCTGATAGCACAGCCAGATACACTCAGAAATCCAGTTTGAAAGTCGCTGGGTAGAAATAGGTGTCCCTTTGGAGTGCTCTGCAATGGAGACAAAGAGTCTAAAAGAGTTCCTAAAGGGCTTGGTTCTATCCAACTAGAAGAACAAAACCCTGCATACATCTAACTTATGCTTTGTGGATTCAAAAAAGAGTTTGCATGTGGTTTAGGAAAGAAGGTTGGTAGGTATATCAGCTCATTGATGTGGAATGACAAATGCACCTTTGGAAGAAATTTGGGGTGCAATCGGAGGGTAACTTTGTTCTTAAAGAATAGTGTGTATGGTGGGTCTGCCATGAGAGCTGCTAGTTCTCCTGCCTGTCTGGCGGAGGTGATTGCCACTAAGAATGCTGTTTTCATAGAGAGGTGTAAGAGGGAGCAAGTGGCTAGGGGCTCGAATGATTGTTGAGTTAAGCAGGATAATACTAAGTGAAGGTCCCACTGAGGGGTAGGAGGTTTAAAGTATAGGGATTGGAGACCTTTGAGAAAACGCTTGGTGATTGGATGAGAAAAAACAGAGGTATTGTCGATCTTCTCATGAAGAGTTGTAATAGCAGCTAAGTGGACTTTGATGGAGCTGAAAGAAAGGCCAGATTTCTTAAGATCTAATAGGTAGTCAAGTATAGGTAGAAGAGGTGCAGAAGTAGGAGGAAGTTGTTTAGTTGAGCACCATTGCGTGAATCGCTTCCACTTTCGGATGCAAGTAGATTGTATTCTGCTATGTAGGAGCACTCTTTGAATCTGCCCAGAGCATGTTAGTTCATTTTGGGAGAACCATGTAGGAACCAAGCTTTGAGGTGAAGCATGGACAGGTTGGGGTGAAAAAATCGTCCGTGTTGCTGCAATAGGAGGTTCAGAGTAAGCGGCTACCAAATTGGTGGGCGAATTGACATTCTGGTGAGGAACAGAAATGACGGTTGTCTGAGCCACAACAGGGCAATCAGAATTACCGTGGCACGATCTGTTCGTATCTTTGTCACAACTCTGTGGAGAACTGGTATTGGGAGAAAAGCATACATTAAGTGTTGAGCCCATGAGATCAGGAATGCATCTCCTAGGGAATGTTTGCCCAATCATGCTCTGGAGCAAAATTCGGAACATTTATTGTTCTTCACAGTCGAGAAGAGGTCTAGGACTGGATAGCCCCAAACACAGAATATGTTGTGTATGATCGTGTCATTTATCTCCCATTTGTGATCCCAGGGAAAATGTCTGCTTAGTTCATCTGCGGTGGTATTCAGGGCCCCGGGAAGATAGGCAGCTGATATCTGGATGTTGTTCGCGAGGCGACAATTCCAAGCTTCATGGATTCTGTGCAAAGTGAGTGAGATTGAGCCCCTCCCTGCCTGTTGACATAGAACATGCATGCGATGTTGTCTGTCATTATCCGAACATGTTGGTTCTGAATGAATGGGAGGAAGTGATGGCAGGAATTGTGTATGGCTCACAGTTCTAGGATGTTTATGTGTAGGGAGGCTTCAGTGAAAGACCATAGCTATGTGGTGGGACATGTGCGCTCCCCATCCCATGAGGGATGCATCGGTAGTAATTATGAGTGATGGGGAGTCCTGGAGAAAAGGGACTCCTGAGCAGAGATTGGAGGGAACTTTCCACCATTACAGGGAGTCTTAGACTCTGAAGAGTGTGGATAGAGGCTTGTTTAGAGTGAGTACGTACAGTCTGTAAACCGTGGCCAACCAAGCTTGGAAGCACCTCATGTATACGCATGCATTTCTGACCATGAAAGTACACAAGACCACGTGGTCTAACAGTTGCAGGCAGTCTCGTGCAGTGACCTGGGGACTGTTGCGAAGTTTTGTAACCAGGAGTTTTATGGTGTTGAAATGATTGAGCAGGAGAGACGCTATTTCCGTTCTGGAATCAAGGTGCACTCCTAAGAACTCCAGTTATTGGGTAGGAGACAAGGTGGATTTGTTTTTGTTTATTTGTAGGCCCAGGGAAAGGTAGCAAGTGATGGAAAGCTGCATGGATCAAAGAGCTTCATCAAGTGTTGAGGCTTTGAGGAGACAATCGTCGAGGTAAGGAAATATTATAACCCCTCGTTTCCTGAGATGGGCACTAACCGTGGCTAGGAGTTTGGAGAAAACTCGGGGGGTAGTAGATACGCCGAAAGGCAACACTCTGTATTGAAAATTTGTCAGAGGGTAAAATGAAGAAAATGTCTGTGGGCTGGGTGAATAGTCACATGAAAATAGGCGTCCTGTAGATTGAGGGCTGAAAACGAATCGCCCTGATCCAGTGCTGGGATTTTGGTGGTGAGGATAATCATTTTGAACTTTTGCTTTTTGATAAATTTGTTTAGCCACCTGAGGTCAAGGATCGGTTGCCCTCCCTCAGTTTTTTCTGTTAAGTAATGGGAATAGAAACCTTTCCCTCTGTGTTGTTCAGGCACAATTTCTACTGCCTCCAATTGAAGGAGATGTTGTACTTCTTGGAGGAGCAGCTGCTCGTGAGAGGGGTCCCTGAAGAGGCACGGGGAGGGTGGATGAGTGGGAGGCGGGGAGAGGAAAGGGATGGAATAGCCAACTATGACGACCTCTAAAGCCCACTTGTCGGTGGTAATATTTTGCCATTGATGGGAGAATGTGTAATGGCAGTGACAAAAATAGGGGCAGGCGGTGTAAGCACTGAAGTGGGAATATTGTTTTCTATTCCCTCGACCAAGGCTTCAAATTTGCTTATTGGTCGGAGGGGGTTGAGACGCTGCCAAGGAGTTGGGACTGCAGCGTTGGTATCTGGGTCTCTGGCATTGCTGTTGCTCATGAGTTCTATTGCTGGGTGTATGTGGGGTAGCATGGTCGCTGTTAGGCTGGTATCTATATCGTTGCCTTCTGGTCATAGGAGTTTGAATTCCCGGAGACCGGAGAGTTGCCCTGGAGTCCTTCATGGAGTGGAGTACGTCATTTGTGGTGGAGGCAAACAGTTAGTCATAGTCAAAGGGGAGATCCTCAATGGTACTCTGGACCTCTTGGGGAAAGGAAGAGGATGAGAACCATGACCCTAGGCATATCATGACTGCTGTGACAGTGAACTGTGCCACAGTATTGACCACACTAAGGGCAGCTTGAAGAGCAGTGCAGGAGAGGATTTGTCCCTCGGAAACTATGGCTGTAAATTGTTGTTTCTTTTCTTCTAGAATGTGATCAATAAAGTCCATGAATTTATTGTGATTTTTGTGGTCGTACTTTGCTAGAACGGCTGTATAATTAGCAATGCAAAACTGCAATGTGGAAGAAGCATATACCTTACATCTGACAAGGACAGTGAACAATTAGATCTGCTTGGAAGGGGTGGAACGGGGAAACTGGTGTTTGTTCTTTTTGGTTAACTGCGTCAACTACCAGTGAGTTTGACCCTGAGTGACTAAAAAGAAATTCCAAGCCCTTGGAAGGATTAAAGTACTTTCGGTCCATTCTCTTACAGGTAGGCAGGCTTGCAGCCGGAGTTTGCCAAATGGCCATGGCAGATTCTAAAAGGGCTGCGTTGCTAGGTAATGCAATTCTACAAGAAGAAGAGGGCTGCAGGATATTGGTTAGCTCGTGCTCCAGTTCAGGGACGTGTTCCAGGTTAATTTGTAGGTCACTGGCAACAGGGCCGCCCAGTGTTTTTCAGGGCCCCTGGAACGGGGTCCTTCACTTGCTCCGGGGGCCCCAGAAAACTCTCACGGGCCCGGGGCCCTGGAGTTTCTTCCACTCTGGGTCTTTGGCGGCAATTCAGCAGTGGGGGGTCCTTCCGCTCTGGGACCCGCTGCCGAGGTGCCCCGAAGACTCGCGGTGGGGGGTCCTTCTGCCCTGGGACCTGCCGCCGAAGTGCCCTGATTGGCAACTCTTTTAAACAGGTCTTGAAATTTTGAGAAGTCACCCAAAGACAGTGGGGGAGGAGGAAGCAATGTTTCATCAGGTGGAACAACTGATTCTACCAGGTTAGAGGCAGGCTGTGCTTGCTCTTGCGGTTGTGAAAGGGCTGCCTGGTGTCTGGAGTCAGTGGCAGGGTCATCAGCTGGTGGTACCGAGCCAGTTTCACACCTGGCTGCGGTGGTATAATGAGTGTGGTCCCGAGTATAAGGAGCCCATGGAGCCCAATATTGCCAATGTGGTGGGAAGGGCATGGGTGGTGCCATCCAGGGCCCTCGGAGTAGGACGAGGCAGCTTTTCTATGACCTCTCTTGATTGGGGTCTGTGGACAGGAGATCTGATAAGATGAAAAATTCTCCCTGCAGCCCAGATTCCTCATCACTGGAGGAAAGCTGTGCGGACCTTGCCTGAGTGTCCAGAGAGAAGTAGGTGTTAAGTAGGAGTGACTGCAAGACAGGTGACACCAGGAGGTCCCTTGAGTGTGTGAACTGCGGTGTCTCAGTGCCTCTGTCAGGGGAGGGCTGAGCAAGAGGAATTTGTTGTGAGGAGGTGTTCCTCTGCACTGGTGTGTCATGGTATATTTCCCCAATCTGAACCTTAGAGTCCCAAAGATGGGGTACCAGCATGAATTTCCCTAAGCTTAATTACCAGCTTAGATCTGATAGCTGCCACCAATCAGGACTTGGAGTTCCTGATACACTCTGGTCCCCCCAAAACCTTCCCTGGGGACCCCCAAGACCCAGACCCCCTGGATCTTAACACAAGGAAAGTAAACTCTTTCCCTCACCAGTGCCTCTCCTAGGCTTTCCCTCCCTGGGTTACCCTGGAAGATCACTGTGATTCAAATCCCTTCTCTCTCCTTCTTAGGCTTTCCCTCCCTGGGCTATCCTGGAGAGATAGTCAGATTCAAGCTCCATGAATCTAAAACAAAGGGATTCCACCCTTCTCCTTCCCTGTTAAGTACAGACTCAATTCCCTTGAGACTCAACAAGGGGAAAAAATCAAACAGGTCTTAAAAAGCAAAACCTTTAATAAAAAGAAAGAAAAAAAAGTAAAAGTTGTTTCTGTAATTTAGATGGTGAAAGTTACAGGGTCTTTCAGCTTATAGACACTAGAGAGGAGCCCCCCCCCCAGCAAAATACAATTTAAAATACTTCCAGCAAATTACACATTTGCAAATACAGAAAACAATCTACTTAATACTCACTATTCTGAATATATAAGAGACTGTAGCAGGGAGATTGGCAAGAAACCTGGTTGCATGTCCAGTCCCTTTCAGGACTCAGAGAGAACAAAACAAAACCCAAAAACCACAAACAAAGTCTTCCCTCCACCGAGATTTGAAAGTATCTTGTTTCCTGATTGGTCCTCTGGTCAGATGTTTTTGGTTCCCTGTTTGTTAACCCTTTACAGGTAAAAGAGACATTAACCCTTAGCTATCTGTTTATGACATGGTGTCCTGAGCATTATGTCACTGCCAGCTAGCTCAAAGGCTGACGAGGCCGGAAGAGTGAGAGGAGCCTGCTGGGGGTCAGACAGGCTAGTATGTGTTGGCAGTACTTTCACTGCGGTGCCGAATGGTGCCGTGTGAGAGGCAGCCAACTGAAAGCCTGAAGCCTAATGGTTAGTGCGACCGCTGCAGCCACAGGCGGTTTTCGCACAGCGCCAGAGGAGCCCGGCGCATCAGAGGTACTTGGCCGGGGGAGCACAGGGAGGGAGGCAGTACTCAAAGAAGGATTTTTCCCGAGAATACCCTTTGCAGGTGAGAGAGTGAATTTTTTTTGAAGTTTTCTTTTGTCTCTTTGAAGTGGGAGGGCTGCTGTGTACAGCAGAATCAGAGCCCAGGTCTGAGACTGATCCAAGAGATTTTTGCAGGAGCAGTAGTTTTAGCCACAGCTCCCTGTCTTTGCATGTCCTGGATTTCAAATTGCTACAGTGGGCACATTTCTGGGGGATGTGGGAGTCCCTCAAACATTTTATACATTTAGAGTGGCCATCTGAAAGAGGGATGGCATCATTAGAGTTAGAGCAGCGCTTAAAACCTGGAGAGCCAGGCATGTCGGAAGTGGCTGCGCTGACAGGAACAAAAAGGTTTTTTGGGGGTGTTCTGTTTTGAAGAGAAGAGAAAAGAAAAGAAGAGAAGAGGGTACCTAACTAATACCGGTAAGCTAAACTAAGAGGTAAAAAGGTTGAACAAGGGAGAGAATTAATTCTCTGCTGAGCTCCATCTCAGGCTGGGGACAGTAGAGAAGGAATTGAGACCGGTCGTACACACATACTATTAACGTACACTCAGAGCAGGGGGGCAGGTTCTGCCTGTGCACAACCAGTACCAGTACTGCTGTAAAAATCTCCGAGCGAAGCCGAAGGGACGCACCAAGACCTGGAGTGGAGCACCCACAGGGACATCTCGCGAAGAAGAACCTAATTTTCCACTGCTCTGCACCTTGTGTGGGCATTTACAGGTGTGCAAAGCAGTAGGTGTAAAATGCTAACAAATGAGAACAATTACGTTTTCACAATCACTATACAAAGGTATCAGTACCTGCATAAGGTCCTGGCCAGTGGGGAATGAGGTACAACTTCACTACTGGATCAAGTATTAGCTTATGAACTGACTGATTCCAGATCACATATCTGGGCTAAGAGAAATGGGAATCTGGAGAATTTCACACCAAGATCAACATTCCAGAACGTGGATATTATTTGTTCACACAGTACACAGAAGAATAAAGAGCATATATTCGCCTTCCAGGAAAAACAAAACAAAACTACTCTTTGTGTCCAGAAAGAGAGTCTTTGTGACACCTCACTTCCCCACCCTTGAGGAAGCTGCTTTTGCTGTGAAATGTTGAGGGGCTTTTACTGCTCAACTCACAGGCATTTTTTTTTTCCTTGTGTAAATAAAATACAAGTGAAAGAGAAGGAAGCATTTTCCTATATAAGCTGGCTGGCCATCTGCATACATTTGATCTTTTATTCTTCTATGAATCCTGAAAGTTGCTGACAAAGACAGTTACGGAGATTTTTGTTCTTTTTTGGTTGTCTAATGAATGTTATTTGTTTTTAAATTTCTCATATTGCAAATTCCTCTTTAAAACAACAGATTAAAGGCTTTATGGAAATAAATGGATTTGCAATAAATTAAAAGTTTCTGGGTGAAGATAAAAGGGGTAAAAATAGGGTTGACGTCATGGAAGGGTTCTACTATAGACTACCAAATCAGGAAGTGGAGGTGGATGAGGCATTTTTACAATAAACAATCGAAATATCCAAAACACAAGACCAGATAATAATGGGGGCTTTAATTACCCAGACATCTGTTGGCAAAGTAATACAGTAAAACACAAAATTTCCAGTAAGCTCTTGGGATGTATTTGGGACAATGTTTTGTTTCAGAAAGTTGAGGAAGTAACTGGGGGACAGCCATTTTAAACTTGATTCTGATCAGTAGGAAGGAATTGGTAGAGAATCTGAAGGTGGAAGGCAATTTGGGTGAAAGTGACCATGACATGACAGATTCTAAGGAAAGGAAGGAGTGACAGCAGCATTATAAGGACGAGGGATTTCACAAAAAGCAGGCTTTAATAAACACAGAGGAGTGGTAGGTAAGGTGTCAGGGGAAGAAAATTTAAGGGAAAAAGGAGTTCAGGAGAGCTAGCAGTGTCTTAAGGAGACAGTACTAAAGGCACAACTGCAAACTATCCTGATGAGAAGGGAAGACAGGAAAAATAGTAAGAGGCTTAAATGGCTCCCTCAGGAGCTCTTTAGTGACCTAAAAATCAGAAAGAAATCCTACAAAAGTGGAAACATGACTGAATTACTAAGGAGGAGTACAAAAGAATAGCAAAACCCTGTTGGAACAAAATCAGAAAGGCTAAGGCACAAAATGAGTTACATCTAGCCAGGGTCATCAAAGACAATAATAAGAGATTCTTTAAATACATTAGGAGCAAGAGAAAGAAAGCGTAGGCGTTTTACTTAGCGGGAAAAGGAGAGCTAATGACTGATGACATCAAGATGGCTGAGGTGTTTAATGCCTATTTTGCTTCAGTCTTCACTAAAAAGGTTAATAGTGACCAGATACTCAATATAATTAATATTAACAACAAGGGGGAAGGAATGCAAGGGAAAATAGGAAAAGAACAGGTTAAAGAATATGTAGATAAATTAGGTGTATTCAAATCAGAAGGGTCTGATGAAATTCATTGTAGGGTACTTAAGGAACTAAATGAAGCAATCTTGGAACTGTTAGCAATTATCTTTGAGAACTCACGGAGAACAGTTGGGGACCCAGACGACCGGAGAAGGGCAAACACAGTACATATTTTTAAAAGGGAGAACAAAGAGGACCTGGGGAATTATAAACCAGTCAACTTAACTTCAATGCTTGGAAAGATACTGGAACAAATGATCAAACAATCAGTTCAAAGCACTTAGAAGATAATAAGGGTTATAAGGAATTGCCAGCATGGATTTGTCAAAAACAAATCATGCCAAACCAACCCAATTTCTCTCTTTGACAGGGTTACGGGCCTAGTGGATAGCAGGGAAGACAGCACATGTGATATCTTGATTTTACTAAGGCTGTTGATACAGTCCCACATGACATTGCCATAAGCAAATGAGGGAAATGTGGTCTAGATGAAATTACTATAAAGTGGGTGCAAAACTGGTTGAAATGCCATACTTATATTAGGTCTCAATGGTTCATGGTCAAAATGGGAGCACACATCTAGTGAGATTCTGTAGAATCAGTCTTGGGTGTGGTACTATTCAATATTTTCATTAATGACTTTAAAAATTGCAGCTGACATGAAGCTGGGAGGGGGTTTCAAGCACTTCTGAGGACAAGATTAGAACTCAAAAGGGCCCTGACAAATTGGAGAATTGGTCTGAAATCAATAAGATGAAATTCAGTAAAGACAAATGCAAAGTACTACACTTAGGAAGAAAAAATTAAATGCACAACCACAAAATGGGGAATAACTGGCTAGGCAGTAAAACTACTGAAAAGGATATGGGGAGCTATAGTGGATCATAAATTGAATGAATCAATGTGATGCTGTTGCAAAAAAGGCTAATATTCTTGGGTGTAATAACAGGAGTGTTATGTAAGACATTGGAGGTAAAGTGTCCTGCTATACTCAGCACCTTCTCTGGAGTACCGTGTCCAATTCTGGGCACCACAATTTAGGAAAGATGTGCATAAATTGGAGAGTCCACAGGAGATCAGCTAAAATGATACCAAGTTTAGAAAATCTGACTTTGAGAAAAGTTTAAAAAAAATTAGGCATGTTTAGTCTTGAGAAAAGAAGACAGGTGAGGAGGGCTTCAAATATGTTAAGGTCTATTATAAAAAGAAGACAGGGATCAATTGTTCTCCATGGCCCCTGAAGGTAGGACAAACAGTATTGGGCTTAATCTGCATCAGTGGAGATTTAAGTAAGATATTAGGAAAAACTTTCTAACTATAATGGCGTTAAGATCTGGAATAGGCTTCCAAGAAAAGTTGTAGAATCCCCACTTTTGGAAGTTTTTAAGAACAGGTTGGACAAACATCTGTCAGAGATGGCCTAGGTTTACTTGGTCCTGCCTCAGTACCAGGGCCTGGACTTGACAACCTCTCAAAGTACTTTCCAGCCCTACATTTCTATGATTCTATGAAAATAAAATCATAGAGGAAAACAGCTAAAATGGTACATAGTACAGGTGACCTCTGTATGGTATTTCTAATGCCTCTGCTGTCTACTTTACACAAATACAGGTCAGGGATCTCCTACAGCTCTCTGGCACCATCTACCTCCTCGAAATGACATGGATAGTTCTTCACGTGGCCAGCGTTGGCGAGAAGGTAGCATGTGCATAGGTCAGTGAGTTGTGAATGGGGGATGCACCTGCTTCCTGCCAGAAAGAGGGAACATAGCCTCACAGCCCCTCCAAACTAGATAACCCTCCTGATGGTAGACCTTGGGCAGGAAGGGGATGTCAGGAAACATGGTTCAAATGTGGTCAAAAGGGCCCCCAACCGAATAATTTGAGGGAAATGTTTCCTACACCTACACCTTTTCTGTCAGGTATTTCCATGGGATGAGGTGATCTGACCCAGCCACGATAGTAGCAACACACATAAATACCTCCTGTATTAACTCACACCACCACACACAAGATCCAGGAGTCTATGATTCCCATGAGAACCCTAATCTTCCTGAGTCAAGAAAAAAGTAGTGACTATTCGATGACAGGCAGGAAGTTAATACTTCCTGTCCCGTTACGTGTCTATTAGTCCAGTTCTTCAGCATTCCAGTTGTGGTTCACTTTTTGGTATCAGTGAGGCATCAAGAGTTGCCTCACCATTTCTGGAAATAGATCAGCATTTGGTAAATTTTCCCTGACATATCGTAAAATAAATACACACTAGCTTGCTTGCTACAAAGCAATGTAACAATAGCCCTAGATTACTAGATGGTTAAAACTGTTGAACCAGTTGCTTAAACCAAATCGTTGCAAGGATCTCACTAGAAAGGATTCACCCTTTCTCTGTTACCTGTTCAGTACATCTGATCAAGTCTTTTATTATAATGAACATGCTAGAGATTAATTTCATAATCTTATCATTAGGACATGAATTTGATTTCTGAAGGAATCTGTATAAATCCTGGTATTTAAATAAAGCCAAATAAACCAGAATCTCTCAATACTGGTGTGTATGATTTCTTTACTGGTTTTTCCCTCTTCTGGGCCTGAAGAACTTTGGAAATGGTAAAATGCCACACTTTCTCAACCATCCAGGAACTAGAGTCCTGTTAAAAGACCAACTCTCCCACTGTTCCACCCTCCTGAGGAACTCAAACTGCCTGTGGAAAAATATACATACAAATGGAGGTGTACAAATACAAACATGGAGCCTACACACACACACGGGTGCACATTCCTTCTCCCCACTTCCCTCCACAACTGTCTGCTGCAGATATTTATAAAAAGGGTTTTTTAATTATTGTTCAGGCCTTGATCCTGTGGCATTGACAGCAGTGAAGTTTTATCCCTGGGAGCAGGATTTAGCCCTTTCTCAACAGTGAGTCTTTCACTCTAAAGCCATGTTTACAGAGTCCTGCGCAATAGGAATATTACCTGCTGGCTCCTTTACATCATTTTTAGCAATAACAGTACCTGGCAACTGGCCAGAGATAACTTAGAAAATTTTCCCTGGGCAAGTCATTGGAAGTGCAGTGAGTTCAAAAATTAACCCAAATATTATTCTGTACAGTGGTCACTTAACTACAGTATTGGCAGCAGATATCTGAATTTCCACAATTTTTAAAATTGTTCTGAAGCTCAGTGAGCTCTTGAGCCTAAACTTACTTCTGCCTCATAATAGATCAAATTCTTCTCCCTTTTGTACTGGTGTATGTCAATGTAGCTGAGGACAGAGACTGACCCTGTATATTTCTATTAATAAAAAAATAGAGCAACCTCTTTTCAAATTAAGGGCCAGTTCAACATCTGAGTGAATGAAATATAGTGTATTTTTACCAATGCAAATCATTGGTTTTACAAAAACCTCAAAGAAATTAACTTATCTAATTAACCACGTGGAGTATGTGAACATTGACTCAAAGTTTAATGCTTGTAGAGATTTTTCTGTTATACATGACATTGGCCTCCAGACGACCTCTGTAACAGAAAATAAGCCTCCATAACATTATGATCCATTTGAAAATAAAACTTCAGCATTTACATACAGTCAAATCAAATACATATTGTACCTTTTGGTGTCTGTTGATTCCATAAGATTTGGAAAGTTCTAAAAGAACGTTGTCCAATTGCTGGCTGCAGTGTCCTAGAATTTATACTGTGAAGCAAGGGCACTGAGCAACTGGTGATGCATCGCACTAGACCAGCCATCCCAGCAAATCCTGGGGACAGAACACTCCTCTGTGCCCTTGATGTTGGTCCGGTTGCCCTGTAGATATAAAAGCTGTATTGAAACCAAGTTGCTTGATTAACCCGGCTCAAATCTGTATAGTTTTATGTTTAAAAGGTCACCCCATGTTAGGGGCAAGAAGAAAACTCAGCAATATTACTGAGTGATTAATATTACTGTAGAATGACTGAGTACAAGGCCTTTGCATCAGGTGATGCATGTGGAATTGAAAGCTGATGACTTGCCTAGGCGCTTTGCCAGGTCACTGAACCAGCCAGACTAGAGCTACGTTCAAAATTACAAACAAATTGGGCACAAGCTTGCACTAGATTGTTCTGACGTTTAATTCCGCAATCCAGTATAATTACTTTATTTCCAACAGGAGTTTACTCAGACTACTCAAAAAAAAAAAAATCTTACACCACCAGACTGGTATGTGCAAAGGAACAACCTGCTCATACTGAAGAAGTTTCTGCTTTTCATTGAGGACTGCTCACTGATTGAATTTCTGAGAGACATAATAGTAAAGTGAAACAATGAGTTCCATACTCATACCACATAGTACTACATGAAAATAAAGTCTCAATAATAGAAGTTAGAACATAGCTGGCAAAGGGTCCTTGCTGCACTGTCCATAGATCACTGCGGTCTCTTTAAAACTCATTTGCCTCCAAACACCAGTCTACTGACATCATGGTTGCATATGGTATACGTCATATATTACACTCACACGTGTTCATCGGTCTTACAATGACATTTTTATCTGGGTCGTTTAAATCAGTTTAAAAGCAAATATCTTCGGTTTTACTTTATTTGGTAGCTGTCAGAAAGGAAAACAAACCCCAGGTACACAGTTACTGCAAACAGTAAGATTTGTAGGTGTCATTAGAATTCTATGCTGGGCAAACTTAAGAGCAGGGCAAAGAGTCAGGTTCAAAATAGGAAGTGCAGGTGGTGGTACATTGCTAGAAACTCAGAGCACACACCTGCAATCCCAGAATTCCTGATCACCACAACATAACATTCAATATTCTATGTTCTCTGTCCCAAATGCTCCAGTCCAGTCTCACCCTTGAACCTGACCCATCTCTGGATGAGAGATTATGGGGAGGATGCTTTCCTTCATTGACGGCATGAGAGAGCATTGCTGGCCAACCCCAGGCAATCAAAAAATCATGAGTCAGCCCCAAAATCATGAGATTAACCTGAAAAAAAAAATCAGAAGATTTTTTTTTCCGAATAATACATTTATGTTCCTTTTATTTGCCTACTGGTTTGGGGGCCCTTGCATGTCACATTTTCAAGCTTTTGTCTGCAGCCAGGAGGGTTAGAATCTCTTTTTAAATAAAAGCTGAGATTCTCATGTATTTACGTGACTCCTGGAGCTGAGACAAGAACAAATATTGTGCAACTTACAGTAAAATGGCTAGAGTTACCAACACTGAATTTTCTGGGGATGGGAAAAAAAGGAAGAACACCATTCCATCACAGCTCCCCCATCTGAATTGTGGCTTTACTTTAGACATCTACACTAGATTGACATATGAGTAAATGCCCTGAGCTTTACCTTTCTCACTCCAGCTCCAGACTAATCATTCTCAACCAGCAAGCAATCTAGTCAATGCATCCCAAAACATAGCACTAGGTTCTAAAGAATTTCAGTCCCTTTTCTTCTTATTGGACAATAGCTTTAGAGAAACATTCTTCCCCCCGCAACACACCCCCAATCTCCCCTGCTGGCCCTTTTTCATTCCACTTCAACAGGGCGCAGGGAAGTGAAGGGCTTTGTGTCTTTCAGTACTGATCTTTAATGCTGTTAAGAATGGGATATGGATGTGTTTCCATTATACGCTTCTGTTTCTCCAGTGGTTTACAGAGTTCAGTCAGGCTGAAATTAAATTAAATTAAATTAAATTGTACAGGACATTAGTCCATAATGCAGGCCAGCAGCTTTCAGTAATGAAAAAAACATTGAAAGAAGCGGTTACTGTACAGTAATTACTACTTCTTGTACCACTAGCACATTCTGTATGCAATTACATGGAAAAATCATGTTAATTGTTAAGATTAATTAACCACATAACCCACACCCACCAGCCTGAAAATTCAGAGTTAAAAACTTAGCAACTCCTTAAATGATAACTGCATTATGCTGGACCATTTGTTCATACACACACATACCACTAGGCAAATCTATTTTCCAAAGGTGGCTTAACTGTGAGCAGAGCTATATACATATGTCATAGACTAAGTGTAGTTCATTATCAAAATATATGGTTCCAAAATTTGTTTTTTGGTAAATTATACATAAATCATGTATTAAAGCTTATTTTTTCAAAATATCCTTCTTCTGAGGTCACTAAATAAGCAAAAAGACATTACAATTAGCAGCTATAACACTGATTCCATAAACCAGCACAATACATTATTTATTTCAAGATTTACAAACCAAAATCTTGGAGCTGAACACATTGGAAATATAAATTGGCATCTCAATTTTATATCTTGGGCCAACCTCTGCTTAGTGCTTACACAGAGCTCTACATTTTTAAAGCACTATAAAAAACATTAACTGGTTAGTTCTCACAACACTTCTGCAGTAAGCATTATGTCCATTTTACATGTGGGTTCACTGAGGCAGAGATGCTAAAATACTTCGGATAAGGCCACAAAGAGAGACAGCACTAAAGCAGGGATTAGAATACAGGGTTTCCTGGCTCCCATCCCTTTACATCAGACCTCTTGACCCATGTTGAATCTCTGACTATATTAATCTACCAAACTAACAGAATTTCTATTTCCTACTTATTTATCCTGGAAATAAACTTCCTCAAACAATCAGAACAAAGACCTATTTCTCCTTTTCCAGATACAAATAAATAAATAATACTAATAATTATTGTTATTAATAATAATAATCACAAAAAACAACCTAACAAAAAAATCCAACTGCTTATAGATAAGGGACAAATCCTGCACTGACAGGCCTCTTCATGCTTCACCCCTGTAGGGATAGGGAACTACTGACCTAGTAAGAATCTGCAAAACTCAAGATTTGGCACACAACACATTTGGTACCCACATATTACCTACATTCAGCTCCGCATGACAAAAAGAAAAATATTAATGTTCGGTCAAATTCAGCTATAGATTTTGGATTTACCCTCCCCTACAATAGCATGATAACCAGACAACACTGATTCATAAGGCTGAAGGAAATACAGCCTGATTGTTCTGAAAGTTTGGGCAAAGCTTTTCCAACAGTTTTTCTGTTTAACACTAAGCTGCTTGATGTGGCAGAGTTAGTTACCTATTTTATGTTTACATTTTCAGCAGAATGCTGATATCTGCAGTTCCTCGGTGTTAACATCCTTACATGAAAACCCCCCAAAAGGTCTCCCACAACTTTTCTGTTGCAGCCTTAACGTCTGTGGGAGATTTATAAGCCTATCTCGGATTAGTTTAAGAGGCCTGATCATGATTTCCTTTACTGCAGGTTTGCACCATTCATTTCAGTGATGGTTCTCCTGATTTGCACCAGCATAACTTGGATCCAACACAGGCCCAGTGTGTAGAAACCTTATGTTCATGCCCTAGTAGATTGCATTGTGACCCCTGATTTTGCAAGGTAGGGCAGCCTTGCCACATCTCACTCACTGGGAAGGGGATTCCTTCATTTAGGGAGTAGTTTTAAAGAGAGACAGACACACCCTGCTCTTGGGCTGAAGGATTATGCTGTGTGTTTGAGGGAGACATTTAAAATCTCGTTCGCACTGACACAGCAGTCCTGCCCTTTGAAGAAGGGCACCAGCAGGGGTAAGACCCTTTTCCCCCATGAAAAAAGAGTTGACAGTGTACTAGCAGAGCCTGGAAAGGCAAGTGGGACATGCTGAAGAAAGAAGAGGAGGACTAAGGTAAGACTAACCTGAGATTGGTGTCCTTAGGAGTGAGCTCTGCCCCCCATGAGATACAAAGGACGGGCCAGGAGGGAAGCTGACAGTCAGTCAGTGACCTTCACACCAGCAGCTCACTGGCTGTGGGCACAAGTACATTTCTATGGTCTATAAATAGGCACCATGTGATCTGAAGGCATGTTAAATTTGGCACTGGCAACATGAAGACTCTCACAGCAAAACACACAGAGGGGTTCCTGGCAGCCTGCCTATAGCCCTGACATTTGCAAACCTCCCTGCAACAGTTGGAGACTTCAGCCTGCAATAACTAACCTAGTACCCAGCCCCATTGCACTGTCCTGGTAAGCCCAGTAGGGGGCAGTAGCCTCCGGTACTTACATGCAATGGTCCCTCTGCCCCAGGACCTAACTTATTGGGAAAATAAATACATTGTTTTGCGAGCTCCCTGCCACCATGATGTTGGCTTGTAGCAGTTGTTTCGCTTTGTCTGTCTTACCTCTTTTCCTTTTGTTCAACGGAGAGTCAACCTGTAAGACGCAATCAGACCTGGGGCTACAGTAAGGGTGAGTGGAAGTGGAGCTCCCTCTCCTTTCCCTGGCTTGGGGGAGCAGAGCTTTTCCCCATAGAAACTCTCCTTAGCAGTGGCAGGGAAAGCTCTTCCTCTTGTTTCACACTACTTTAATCGCCAATCACATTGACATTTTCTTTTGCAATAGATGTTGTGAATGCTTTGAGGTTCTTCCAGCCGATATAAGATATAATGTTTTGTACTGTTTTTGCAGAACATTCCTGTGTTTTTCTAAGGGCAGCAACATTCCAGCAAAATTCTCATAGCACTCAAAACTTTACTTATACTGATTACAAACTATACAAAGAGATCACTTCCCTCATCAAGTGAAATGCGTCCATCTCTGGGAGAAAAACAAGCTTCACCCCTGGGCTATTCCTGAATTCACTTGGGCCTCATGTAGAAAGAGTTATTTTATGCAATTATTGCACAGTACATAGGGGTTATAGACCAAGTTCATCCAATAATGAGTCCTTTGCATTCAACCTCTAGTACTTCTGCTTACTCTTCCTGACTTAGCACTGCCCCACATTTCCACACTGAGTTATCCCTCCTTCTAACTCCTTCTATCCCCCCTCACCACTGCTGCTAGATTTCCTGAGCCTGTTGATTTTCTCTTGCTGAGCAGTTTAAATGATTAGTGAAATACCCTAGAATGCCAGACCTGCTGTTTTATCACTTTTGTGAACACTAGACTCCTGCAGAGAATTCTAAAATCATTCATCTCAATGTGGTGATGAGTCAGTCAGGAGCAGGATGCTCACGACATTCCCAGAATTTCCTTCCCTTCCCAATGTGTTCCTCATTTTCTAGGTGCCCAATCTGAGACACTTGGTGTTTGATTTGCATTACATCTGGTGCTGTACATGCACAATTGCAACTTGGGTCAAAAGGAACTGTGCTCTGAAGAGATGAAGTGGTATAAACTGCTAAGTTCTCTGAAAAATCAGGCCTTAGGCATCTCAAATTGGGAACCCAAAATTACTGGACACTTTGGATCTTAATATCTTTGTGTCTCAGTTCCTCGTCTGTAAAATTGAGATAATAATATCCCCATCATCTCACCAGGATGTTGTGAATATAAAATCATTAATATTTGTGAAGCTCTCAGATACTATAGTGCTGAGCTTCATAGGAAAGCCCAAAAAGAAATTAGTGATTCTGCCTTCCAGAGCACAGTTTGAATAATGTGAAGTAAAATAAGGCCTGGGGCTACATTTTAAACAACCAGGAGAAAACAGAATATTGACATTATGGGGAAACAACTGAATTAGACAACATTACGTCTGCATTAGGGTACTGTGCATGGATAGCATGATTCTAAAATAAAAAAAAAAATTCTTGAAGGCACTGATCTTTACAGAAGGTGGGAACATAGCCCTTCCTGGAAGGGAAGTGGTAAAATCCAGTCTGGTTTACAGTGGAAATGGAATTCTTAGTCCACGAGTTAAAACTTCAGATTTGTTTTCTTTTCTAACATTTGGTCAAAGCTTCTTAAACTTTACCAAGGACAAATTAATAATACATTATTACAAGTGTAACCACATCCGGCATAAAACTATACAATCACATTTCTGGAATCTGATCTGATGTACACAATATGTATGGAAATAAACAAGTCAATTTTTCAAGTTTCATTTAAGTCTGAGCATGACAGCATTCACATGCTAAAGGACCTGCTATTCCACAGTTACAGGGCCCTTTCTAGATGTTATTAATGTAGAGAGTCAGTTCTCCCGATAGCCAATGGTAATGTCAGAAAATCCTAAATTGCTGCAAGCAGTTTGTCTTTCTTGTGGTTATGGTGATGATACAGCTCTGTTAAAAACAGAGAAGCAATAACTGTGTGCTTTACACATCAATTTCCAAAACAGTCATGATGTAATGCGTTCCTTTTCCATGTTGTCTCAAATAATGTACTGAAATGTAATACTGTAAATCTGCCGGTGCAGTACTTGTGCATTTTGATTTATATTAAAATTCTCACATCTTGGATGTTTTTATGAGGATTTCTAAAGGGGTATTGGCCACATCTGTTATTTAGGCATCCAGAACATCTTAGGGTCTAACAAGATGCCTAAATTGGGAACCGTATCACAAATGGCAGCTTCACTCCTTCAACCAAGGGGTCATTCTTCACCCGTTCTTCTGGTTGTTTCCCTCAATTGATCAGCATTACCAGTATCTTCCTGTGACTGAGCTTTAGCAAGCTAGCTCTCATCCATACACATTTAACAGGGAAAGAGGACAGAACCCTGTGACAACCTACAAAACAGCACCCTTAGGAGAGATGAAAAATTGCCCTAAAGTGCCTTTTGGATGTATCACAATGGAAAGAGAACAGCTATTTAATCCATCCTTGTTAGGGACCTGTCTCAAGGTGAACTCACCGCCAGAGCATCTCCTCCTGCTAGGACAGGATGTAGCAGGGGTTCTTCACCACTCTGTTGTCTGTCATCTGATGCTGTAGCTGTTTGCAGTTTCCATGGCCTAGCACTCCAGCCAGGTCACTTTTCAGTTTTGTCCCTTCCCTAGGAAACAAAAAAGTAAAAAAAGAAATAGGTAATATCTAATGGCCTTTATGCCATGTCTTTGGCTCGGCAGTCTCTCTGCCTCTTCTAGTGTTGAGGCTTGTGTTTCCCTTCTTGCTGGGGAAATAGGGGAAGCCGGGCCAGGCCCATCCTCTGCTCTGGGGTCCAGCCCATTGACCCCATGTTAGGCAGGTAAGCACCGCTCCTTACAATCCTTCACTGTTTCCCTGAGCTACTCCTACCTTTCTGTGACTTGTACACATCTCTCACCAAGCTGTGGACTCCACTATTTCTGCTCTGGAGTTCTGTCTCCAGGGGCATCTTCTTCACAGCCAGCTACTGTGGAGCTTCCCTGAGGCCACTTTCAGCCCCTCTGGCAGCAGCCCTATTCTGTCTGAGTGGCAGCTGCTTATGCCAGCTGTTGTTAATTGGCCCCTTAGTTGCAGCTGAAGGGACAGCAGTGTGGTCCATCAATTAACTCCTTCTTGGCTTTCACAGTGTCGGGGTCTACACAGGATGTCACAGGACCACACATATGTCAAAACCACCTAATGGTCAGTGGTACCAAAGCTGCTCATAGAGCTAAAAGAATCAGCATGGACATTTTATCCTCTATTGCCTGGAGGCCACCACTGCAGTCTCTGCCCTGTATCCATGCTACAACCTTCCTCAGCAACTTTCCCAAAATGGAAGATTAGAAACAAGATGCAAGTTAGCAATCAGTGAGGGTTGATGGGCACCTGCAGCTCCCATTGATTTAATCTGGAACTGGATAACCAGCACCTCTGAAAATCAGGCCCAAAGCATCACAAACTGAGACATCAAAAATCAGTGGATACTTTGCAAAATGTTGACCTTAAAAATTTCTACATCTCCGCTTCCCCATCTGTTAAGTGGAGGGGTATTGGAAGGCTCATTTTATTAGTATTTGACATGTAGCACTTTACAAATACTATGTATAATTTTTTCTTCACAATTATTTAAGTGTCCATATTGCATTAATCTAAATGTATATGTTTTATATGACTGTGTTAATAACACAATAAACCTTATTGCATTGCTGTAAACAGAACAAGGTAAGCAACATGAATCTGAAAGCTGTAAAACTCTCTCTAATTTTTAGACTGCTAGATTCAAACAATGTCACAGATCAAAGGGCAGAACACAAATCATCCTTATGTGTTCTGCTCATGGCATAGCAATTTTATTATAGATGGATCAAGAAGAAGAATAGAGTTTGGCTTTACAGCATACTAATGATTAATTCAGGTCTTCTGCATAAATAATAATGTCCCATACAACTATCTGTGTACTGCACTCTCTGATTTAAATGTGGCCTCCCAGCTTTTTGACTTAAGGCTGGGACGATGACAAATGAGTTGTTTATGAAACATCAGTTCCTGAAGTGCCTCTCACCCTGAGGTCCTTAGAAAACTGCAAAACCTTCCTCTTTGACAAAGCCTCTCCACCAGAAGAATGACATTCACATTCACTGACACCCCTTGCGACCCAATAAGCCCCTTAAGATGAAAAAGGAGGAACTTAATTTAAAAAAAAAATATAAAACCCCAAATTCAAACCCCAGGCAAATTTTTTATCCCCAGAAGAGAGAAGTTCTAGAAACTCCATTAAATCCACTGGACACTTCACTATTGCTATTGATTTTTCATAGAAGACACTTGGATACTATGGTGATGGGTGGCATTGTAAAATCCCAATTAAGAGAGGTAGAGTCTGCTAATTGTCATTTGTTTCTCAAACTGAGATTTATTAATTAATCAGTTCTTGCTATTGCATTTGGAGGCCATCTTGGAATTCAGTGGCAAGCTCTTCCTAACCATCACACTGCCACATTAAGGAAAAAAGAGGGGGCTTGTAGCAAAGCATGTTCCACAGGGCTCTTAATAATCTAGACCTCACTACCTCAACTTTGCCTGACAGAGACCTAGGGTGACCAGATGTCTCATTTTTCAAGGGCCAATCCCATCTTTTCACAGTTGCTATCTAGTAACCCTACAAAGACCAGACTTGGCTACTTTCAGGGAATGCAGTAAAACACTTCCTTTGCAAGTATTTTGAGATTGCTGGCTTTGGTGGTGGACTAAGGCGCACTAGATGTAGTTCTGTTTCTGGAGTATGAAACATTGCTGGGCTTTCATCAATCCTACCTAGCTGCTTTGGGTGGCAAGGGACATTTGTTACCGTGGATTTTTTTTATGGAGGCAATTTTAAGTTTTCATACAGCAGCAAGGGTTAAAAAAAGCTATTTTAAAATTGAAAATAATAAATGAATAAGGAAACCTATCACTGAATGAAAACAGTAACAAATATATAAGCCCCTTGTCAGTATGTGTCACATTCTAGAGCCGTACTCAAATCAGACAGAAAGTCCATACAAAGCCCCAATAGTTGGAATCAGATTAAATACCATAACAGAATGTACACAACCTGATCAGAAATTTATAGTTAAATATGTAGTCCAGGGGTTTACAAACTGGGGGTCGGGACCCCTCAAGGGGTCATGAGGTTATTACATGGGGGATCGCGAGCTGTCAGCCTCCACCCCAAGCCCCACTTTGCTTCCAGCATTTATAATGGTGCTAAATATATAAAAAAGTGTGTTTAATTCATAAGGGAGGATTGCACTCAGAGGCTTGCTGTGTGAAAGGGGTCACCAGTACAAAACTTTGAGAGCCACTGATGTAGTCTAATATTCAAAACAACATGACCCAGCACTTTAATTGAGAGCTTGAGTCTGAGTGCCAGGACTTGACTTTAATTTTTGATTTAATGCAATTTACAAGCATGTATTTTCTCAAAGTTACTTATCTGGGTAGTTATATATGTCTTCTGAAATGTGGACAACAGAAGCACTAGAGCGTGAAGTTTAACCAGACTTCAAAAAGCCAGAAGGAATTTAGATTATGATCTGTATGGGATCAGGCCATGAATATTTCACTATCTTTGACTCCCTAACTGGCAGATAAATAACATGTCCCCATCTTCTTTGTGTCTGAACTTTGAGACGGGATTAGCACCAATTACTAGAGATTGGCAAAAGAGATCATTATCATGGAGAAATTATTGACCGTCATTTAATCTCTGGAAGTTAAAAAAGTAACAGTGCTTTTATTAGACATCTTGAGCAGGAGATGGACTAATAAGGGAGTCAGATTCCCAATACTGAGCTTTGGATGAAGAATACAGTCACTACACTGCAGTTGCTGGATACAAAAATAAATCTAACTGACAATAGAGTGATTATGTTGGAAATGCCAACTGTAAAAGATAATACGCTGTTAAGTTTTAAACTCTTGAAGACAGACTGAGAAGCTGAAAATCATAGATTTACAGTCTTTCAGGCAGGCAGTAAGGTGTAGAGATTAAGTCTTTTTACTGTTATGAGTTTTTAGAGTTTTAGAGCTTTTAGAGTTCCCTTAGAATATTAATTTCATATTGATAAAAACTATAGCATTGCAGTGCAGGCTTCTACAAATCCAAAACAGATTGATAAACATCATTTATCTGAAATAATATGTCAGACATGCTGACGTTTAGCATCTCCATTCTAGAAGATATGGCATTTAAGGCAGTGAATTATCTCTCTTAGCTAATTATGACAAAATACAGGATTTATTACACCAAAAGAATGCGTGGATCCTGAGAAATATTCTTTGTTGGAATGAAAATGCCATTCAGATATTTGTTTTGGAACCATCCCACAAGATGGAAATGCAGAATTCTCTACAGGCATTTCATTAGACCTGTTATATGTAAAATGTTTACTCCTGCTTTCCCTCTCAGGACCGAGAAGCAATTTTTAAAAAAATGAGAGTTACTGACTGACAGAGTGATCTCAAAAATTGTAATTAGTAGGCACATTTAATGATATCAAACTATTTGTATTATGTTATTAGTGCCTAGTTTAACTTAGTAACAGCCTGGAGGAACCTTTAATAAACAGTTGGATTTTAACGTTAAAATTACTATGGTGGTAATTCCAAGAATAACAAAAAGTATTTAATAAGAAATTAACACTTTGGTATTATAATCAGTCACTTGTATACTTTCATCATCTCATCTAATATTTGCAGTTATTTCCAAGATTGTAGTCTCTACATGATCTCTCTTTCTTGAAATATTTTCATTCCTTCCAAAGTCAATATTTTTTAAAAACCATGACACACTTCAGCTCTCTACATAACCATTATAATTATATATTATAATGGTGCAGTTAGTGGAGTCTTGATCATCCACTTAAGGAATGCTGCTATAGCATATGGGTGAAATCCTAACCCCGGTATATATATATTGCTGTATACCCTATATTTTAATGTATTAGAACAACATTATGGCATCTAGAACTCTTCTAGGCTTCATTAATGTGGTATAGCATCTGGCTTAGCGTGCTGTCTAGGGCCATTATTCATAACATTCACATAGCAGTACTCAACAATCTAACTACATTTTCCTACAGAAGTGAACCAGAACTGCAACATTCAGATCTGGATAAGAATTGACTCATAGTTGGAAAGCATTCCATTTGGGTCCCTTTCCAATTCCACATTAACACCACACTTTCCAAGATATATGAGGCACATAAAACACAACTTAGATAAAATATTTATATAATATGGCTTTTGTACTGTATCTTATTATCAAACACAACTACAATATATCCTTTCTGACTGGGATGATGCAAGATAATGGTCTTAAAAGCATGTACAAGACAAGTGAGATTACACGAAAGTTAGTTTCAACATTTGACCATGAATAGGGAAATAGATTATTCCTCAGCTCACTCACACATCCTTCTCCATGAAGTCTTTTCCAGAGACCCTAAAGGGAGAGGACAAGGGGATTTAATCATAGACTCCTAAAATTGTGGCACTGGAAGGGACCTTGATAGGTCAGCTAGTCCAGTCCCCTGCACTCAAGGCAGGACTAAGTATTATCTAGATCATCCCTGACAAGCATTTGTCTAACCTGGTCTTAAAAGTGTCCAGTGTCAGAGATACGATTCTCTTCCCTATCTAGCCGCAAACACAAAAATGCAACCAAGAGAAAGGATTTTTCCTATTCCTTTTAACAAGTAGGGACAACAGGTGCCTCCCACAATCTGTCTCTGGTGACTAGGGATACCATGGGGTTTAGAGGAAAATGTGTTCTTCTGCTTCTGACATTTAATTTTAGAAAGGGGAACTATGCAAAAATGAGGAGGTTAGTTAAACAGAAATTAAAAGGCACAGTGACTAGAATGAAATCCCTGCAAGCTGCATGGACACTTCTCAAAGACACCATAATAGAGGCTCAACTTAAATGTATACTCCAAATTTAAAAACAGAGTAAAATAAGTAAAAAAGAGCCACTGTGGCTTGGCTTAACCATGTAAAAGAAGCAGTGAGAGATAAAAAGGCATCTTTTAAAAAGTAGAAGTCAAATTCTAGTGAGGTAAATAGAAAGGAGCATAAACACTGCCAAATTAAGTGTAAAAATGTAACAAGAAAAGCCAAAAAGGAGTTTGAAGAACAGCTAGCCAAAAACTCAAAAAGATAGCCACAAAATGTTTTTTAAGTACATCAGAAGCAGGAAGCCTGCTAAACAACCAGTGAAGCCCCTGAACAATCAAGATACAAGAGAAGCACTTAAAGACAATAAAGTCATTGCAGAGAAAGTAAATGGATTCTTTGCTTCAGTCTTCACGGCTGAGGATCTTAGGGAGATTCCCAAACGTGAGCCATCTTTTGTAAGTGACAAATCTGAGGAATTGTCAAAGATTGAAGTGTCACTAGAGGAGGTTTTGTAATTAATTCATAAACTTAACAGTTGGGGGGGGCTCTAGGAATTTTGCCACCCCAAGCACAGCAGACAGGCTGCCTACCACATCTTGCCTGCGGACAGTTCGCTGGTCCCGCGGCTTTGGTGGAGCTCCCGCAGGCACGCCTGCGGGAGGTCCGCCGAAGCCATGGGACCAGTGGACCCTCCGTAGGCACGCCTGTGGGAGGTCTGCCGAAGCCGCGGGACCAGCGGACCCTCCGCAGGCACGCCACCGAAGGCAGCCTGCCTGCCGCCCTTGCAGCGCTGGCAGAGTGCCCCCTGCAGCTTGCCGTCCCAAGCACACGTTTGTCGTGCTGGGGCCTGGAGCTGCCCCTATTAACAGTAACAAGTCACTAGGACCCGATGGCATTCACCCAAGAGTTCTGAAAAAACTCAAATGTGAAATTGTGGAGCTATTAACTATGGTTTGAAACCTGTCCTTTAAGTCAGCGTCTGTACCCAATGACTGGAAGATAACTAATGTAACACCAATATTTAAAAGGGGCTCTAAAGGTGATCCTGGCAATTACAGACTGGTAAGTCTAATGTCAGTACCAGGCAAATTAGTTGAAACAATCTTAAAGAATAAAATTATCAGACACATAGAAGAACATAAATTGTTGGGCAGAAGTCAACATGGTTTCTGTAAAGGGAAATCATGTCTTACTAATCTATTAGAATTCTCTGAAGGGGTTAACAAACATGTGGACAAGGGGGATCCAGTGGATATAGTGTATAGATTTCCAGAAAGCCTTTGACAAGGTCCCACACCAAAGGCTCTTATGTAAATTAAGCTGTCATGGGATAAAAGGGAAGGTCCTTTCATGGATTGAGAACTGGTTAAAAGACAGGGAACAGAGAGTAGGAATTAATGGTAAATTCTCAGAATGGAGAGGGGTAACTAGTGGTGTTCCACAAGGGTCAGTCCTAGGGCCAATCCTATTCAATTTATTCATAAATGATCTGGAGAAAGGGGTAAACAGTGAGATGGCAAATTTTGCAGATGATACTAAACTGCTCAAGATAGTTAAGACCAAAGCAGACCGTGAAGAACTTCAAAAACATCTCACAAAACTAAGTGATTTTGCAACAAAATGGCAAATGAAATATAATGTGGATAAATGTAAAGTAATGCACTCTGGAAAAAATAACCCCAACTATACATACAATATGATGGGGACTAATTTAGCTACAACTAATCGGGAAACAGATCTTGGAATCATCGTGGATAGTTCTCTGAAGATGTCCATGCAGTGTGCAGCAGCAGTCAAAAAAGCAAACAGGATGTTAGGAATCAATCATTAAAAATGGAATAGAGAAGAAGACAAAAGAATATCTTATTGCCCTTATATAAATCCATGGTACGCCCACATCTTGAATACTGCATACAGATGTGGTCTCTTCATCTCAAAAAAGATATACTGGCATCAAAAAAGGTTCAGAGAGGGCAACTAAAATGATTAGGCGTTTGGAATGGGTCCCATATGAAGAGAGATTAAAGAGGCTAGGACTTTTCAGCTTGGAAAAGAGGAGATTAAGGGGGGGATATGATAGAGTATATAAAATCATGAGTGGTGTGGAGAAAGTGAATATGGAAAAGTTATTTACTTGTTCCCATAATATAAGAACTAGGAGCCACCAAATGAAATTAATGGGCAGCAGGTTTAAAACAAATAAAAGGAAGTTCTTCTTCACACCGTGTACTGTCAATCCGTGGAACTCCTTGCCTGAGGAGGTGGTGAAGGCTAGGACTATAACATGGTTTAAAAGAGAACTAGATAAATTCATGGAGGTTAAGTCCATTAATGGCTATTAGCCAGGATGAGTAAGGAATGGTGTCCCTCGTCTCTGTTTGTCAGAGGGTGGAGATGGATGGCAGGAGAGAGGTCACTTCATCATTACCCTCTGGGCACCTGGCATTGGCCACTGTTGGCAGACAGAATACTGGTCTGGATGGACCTGTGGTCTGACCCAGTATGGCCGTTCTTATGTTCTTCAAGCAGACAATCTCATGAGGTTGGGAAAATGAGTTCTTACAGACTATGGGATACATCCCTGGATACTGCACCTTGACACAATGGGAGGGTGTGGGTGTTCCAATGTCCCCAAGCACTATTGCAGCAGGAGTTTTAACTACCAGTCTGACCTGAACTGAACAGGTCAAAGGGTAGATACCAGATGAAAGGCAGTCCACTGGTCCTCCACACTGGGGCTTGATTGATAGGCCAACAATCTAGCCTCATAAAACAGTTAAGTTACAGAAACATAACAAGGTAGCTATTCCAGCAAACAGCATGACAGTCAGGGATGGCAGAACCTTTTTTGTGCCGTAAGCAATGTCTGATGGTGTGGGAAGGATTCAGAGGGGACATCTAGCCCCAGTAGGGTAGAGGGTCAGCTCCAGGATTGAGAGCTGTGCTGTGTGGGAGACAACATCCTTTCCTTCTCTTCAAGCTCCTCTGCTACTCCCTACCCTATACGTGGTGTTAGGAGAGGTTGGTTTGGCCTTTTCCAGCAGGTTGACCTATCTCCCCAGTCAATAGTGGAGCCAATATCAACAGCCTACGTGCTTCGAAAGAGTAACTTAGATGGGTTAGGGTCCCACTTCAGCAAACTTTTTTTTAAGTCAAAATTGACTGACGTGAAAGTTTGTTATTTTTTTCAGTTACTTTAATAGACTTCAGGGAGGGCAGATGGAAAAATGAGTCAAATAATTTCTAACTGGGTTTTGGTCCAAGCTGAGAGAAAGCCCCTCTCTCTATGCATTGTGATGATGACTAAGATTAGCTAAGGCATTCTGGTTGACTGTGCCCAGTTTTGCACTTGATAACAGAGGCGGAAAGCCTTTCAGCTGTGAAACTTAGGTGATTATTAGAGTGCGAGTTTGCTGACCTTCAGTGCAAGGTTCATGTTCCTTACCAGGAATTTGCCTGACCTTAGTTTATGGATTCTGGTGGGTGATAGAGGGATAGCTATACTTCCTGCCCATTGAGGAGAGGAGTCCTATTAATTGTTTGCTTTGAAGGTAGGTAAGGTACATAGAAACCCATTGTTAAATATAACAAAAGCTAATATAAATGAAAAAGCTCTTTGAAACATATCTTATATAACAGTTTTGTATATGCATTTTGGAAGAAGAGTGGGTGGCTGCCTGAGAAATTCCAAAAGGTTGAAAAAGTATCTTCCGTAACCTTGAAGAGCTGCATCCAAACTTCTGCCTGATTTTCAAATGTGCAAGTTGCCCACAGTTCCGATTGATTTTGATGGAAACCAAGGATACTCAATATCACGGGAAAAAAATCAGACCTTTTTTTCTTTCACTAGAAAACCAGCATCTTCCATCTACTAGAATGTACTTACTTAATTTTTAACAGCATTTCTATAGTGTTCATCACCATAGACTAAAAGTAGCTGGTAATGTGCTTTGATATGATCTAATAAGTTAATCACAACATTTTCACAAAGGTATAAAACACAAACCAAATAGATTATTAATTCTTATAAATAGTATATTTCTAAAAAATATTGAGGATATACATGATTTAAATAAATGATGAAACAATACATAAACATTCAAAAACGTTTTCTATTACAAGAGAGTTCAGACAATTTGGAATGAAACTTACACATTTAGCTTTAAATATTCTTATTATCTAAGATATACCTTTTAAGGGATCTAACACAAACAAGTGTCAGGCCTAATGCGGTCTGGTATAATTGGGTATATGATTCTGTTCATGTGCTTGGAGTTGTCATGGATGAAATTGGTCAACTGTCCTGTCAAATAAATACAGTTTGGGGTTCCCATAGGGAGGTGTCCCTTGAAGCACTTTTGGAGTATCCTCCTGATACATACCTCTTGTTTAACTGGGCGCATTGATTGGTTAAATAAAGTCATTACTAACAAATTTACCTGACAAGCACTTAATAAACATTCCTAAAACAGTAAAGTCCAACTGGTCTTAAAACTACAAAGTTTAACATTGAAACTTATTTTTCTTTAGAAACTACAGAAAGATACTGTTTTTCATCAACTTGGTTAAGAACTTGTTTTGCTAATGCAATAATTACCAAATAGTTGCCAGCATTTCAACATCTTTCTATTCTCCATGGTCCATTCTTTTGCGTAATTGTCAATTAATTATAAGTACAATTTAAAAATAATTTATACCTCATACCACTTAACCTATGTGAACATTTATTTTGCAAAACATTTGAAATTCGGAAATGCTCTTTTTTTCTTTTATAGGACCTAAACATGGCAGTTATTTATCTACAAATAAGCCCCCATTTATTATGTTCTTTTATTATTTGCAGGCTTAAGCATTTGGATTGTTCCAAGTCATTTCACTAAAATTTTGGGCCTGATAGCTTGCAAAGGATAATACGCCAAATTCTGTGGTAATTTATACTGCATGCAAGTCCTTTAGCTTGAACAGAACTACATAGGATATAAATCAGTACAGACTTTGACAGAATGATTTCTCTGTGCTGGAAGAAACACACTGAAGTGTTGCAAATTTATAGATATTTGTGCCAGATTGGGAAATTAACGCTCAACATGATTCTATATTACTTCTACCAAAAATAATCATGCACAAATCCAAAGAAAAATAAAATACGTAAGACAAATACCCCTGGCTATTTTAATCTTCAAATCTTTATTTTTTGTTCATTAGAATTTGCAATACTAAAATTTAGATTCCCTTTGGTGACATCACATTGGGTCAACTGGTGAAGGTATGTTTTAAACATAAGCCTATACAAAGTACAGTACAGTTTCTTCTAAAAGCTAAATGGATTTTTTTTCCTCATTGACTTCAGTTACCATTTAGCTGTATTAAATAGTATTAAAAATCTTCTCTCTCAACATACTGAAGCTAAACAATATAAAAGAGAATTCTCTGCTTACAATCTTCTATCCTCAATGAAGAAGAGTTAGCTGGAAGCTCATATTTTGAATTATTTTCCTCTCTTCTATAAATTATTTAAACTGTGAACTGGGAACTAGCCACTGATACATGTGTATCATGGATGGAGCCTGACCAAAATCCTGGATATACCACCAAAAAAATTGGGTGTTCAAAATCCAGAACTGGAATTTTTACAATTCTGATAATATATGGTCTCAACATCTACAGTATAAAATTCTTACAGTCCTCCAAATCCCAATTTCCATCATAAGGTAGCTAAGGTTTAGTACTAATGTAGCCACGAGGACGAATGGGTATAAACTGGATATTAGGAAGTTTAGACTTGAAATTAGACGAAGGTTTCTGACCATTAGGGGAGTGAAGTTCTGGAATAGCCTTCCGAGGGAAGTAGTAGGGGCAAAAGACTTTCCTGGCTTTAAGACAAAGCTTGATAAGTATATGGAGGGGATGTTATGATAGGATCGTTAATTTTGGGCAATTGATCTTGAATTACCACCAGACAGGTCTGCTCAATGGTCTGCGGGGAGATGTTGCATGCGATGGGTACTGAGTTGCTGCGGAGAATTCCTTCTTGGGTGCTAGCTGGTGACTCTTGCCCACATGCTCAGGGTTTAGCTGATCGCCATATTTGGGGTCGGGAAGGAATTTTCCTCCAGGGCGGATTGGCAGGTACCCTGGAGGTTTTTCGCCTTCCCCTGCAGCGTGGGCACGGGTCGCTTGCTGGTGGTGTCTCTGCAGCTTGAGGTCTTCAAACCATTTTTGAGGATTTCAATAACTCGGTCCTGGGATAGGGGTTGTTATAAAATTGGATGGGTGGGGTTCTGTGGCCTGCCTTGCGCAGGAGGTCAGACTAGATGATCAGATTGGTCCCTTCTGACCTATGAGACTATGACTATGACTATGACTAAGGTGCAAAGTAATATAAGGGCATATCAATCCTTTTTAAAATTAAGCTAGTCCTCTGCTATATTTTTACAATGACTTACATTGAAAAGTACAGCGTTTTGTGAGATCTCTAAAAACAGAGGAATTGGTAACGCAGATTTCCTGATTCCACACAGAATCCTGATAAGAATGCCTTTCTACAGGCATTTCTCTTTTCAAAGGCAGAGTAAAACCTTCCAGGGATAAAGACAACAAAAGGAAAGTTGGAGCTTGATTTCTCTTCCCATTAGCTTTTGTAATTCCACTGAATTCTCTAAAGTCAGTTCTAATTTACATCAGAACAGAGAAGGGAATAGGGTCCATTACATTTCAGTAGGAATTAACCTGAAAGAGTTATGCCATAACTTCAAACTATGCACTGAATTACTAAACAGCAGATAAAATAGAAGTGAATGCAAACAACAGAAACACTCTGCACATATGGACAGATATTGTATAATTACATAGTATTTTATTTTTGGTTTCAATTTATAAACAATTTAAAAACTTAATTTCAAATATTAAAAAAAAATACACCCTGAAATCATTTGACTTTGAAACTTTTACATTGTTTAAATAAATACAAGTCAGTTAAAAAGAGGTTAATGACTTTTTACCATGGTTTCGTTCTAACAGTTTTTTTAAATGCCCCTGACTTCAGCAGTATGAAATAATTATACTGGAATATATGACTAATTCAAATATTTGAATACTGCATTTTCCCTTAACTTCGAGGGAAATTTCTTATAGATATTCTCATGAATAGTCCAACCTCTTGAAGCAGCTACACACATTGTTTTGCTATGGTGAATGCTTTTCAGAAAAAGGAAAAAAGACAAAAAAACCCAAGAGATCCCTTTGAAAATATTGTGTGCTGACAACATTCTTGAACATGCCGTAAAATATGGTGGGTTAGACACTTCCGCTATAGTACTCAGCACACGTTGAAATTTCATGCTTAATGTTTACAAAGTGGCAAACAGCGCAAAGATATGGCCACGGTTTTTTAAAATAAACTTTTGTTTTCTTCTTTGACTCACAGTTTCACAGTTCTGTCACTACTAAAGCTGTTCACTGTCTCTGCTGTTTTCTTACGTAAATTCTCAATCCAACTGATGCTATTATGCATGGTTCTAGCTAACTCTGATGTTTGATGTGAATTATTGACTCACATATTCTTTCCAGATGTTATAAGTTCCCCAAAGCCCTCTTGATGAGAAAAAGCATATGCAGATCTTCTTGAGTTTCTTCTGTACACCCGAGGCATGTAGTTCTGTAATGGTTTCTGCTTCCTTCTAGACTTCTGCAACTTCCGAACCTTAGGGGAAAAGTTTCCATTGATATGTGAAATTATTTTTGTGTTGTAAACTCTGACTAATTTTTAAATCTCAGTTATATTGGTGGGGCCTTTACAATGAAAAAAAAAAAACAAAATAAAAAAACAAAAACAACAACATCAGTGAAAGAGTTTCCAGTAGATTCCAAAGTAAAAACAAGTGCTGAAGCCATCAGTGGAGTGTTAGTGAGGCATCCTGGTCCACTGGGCTGAGTGAAGGCAATGGGGAAGATTCTTGAAGCACAGCAAAGAACTTGCAGCCCGGAGAAACAGGGGACTAAAATGGCTTTAACTCACCTTTATACACTCCCAGTCCTGGGGCATCTGGCATAACTGCAACAGCCCTGGGGCCTGTCTGAGTTATAGCAATTCCATGGGCTGCCCTATGGGCAGTAGCACTCCCTGGAATCTCTGCAGTGCTGCAACCCTGCCTTCTATGCCTGAGTTTATGAGGTCATCCTTGGAAAGCAGACTTATGCCTGCCTTCCCCAATGCTTTGACCAAGGGACTACTTCCACAGCTGAACCAGGGCTTTTAGGACCCCTTTATGCCATTCCAGCCCAGTGCAGTATAGAGGCCAGACTGTGGAGTGAAGATCTCCTGCCTAGAAGGCAAGAGTTCTAATACTAACTCTGTCACTGATTTTCTGTGTGGCCTGGCACAAATCACTTAATCTCACTGTCTCTTTTTCAAATCTATGAAATAGGACCTTGCTACCTCAAATGTCTGTTGTGAGGAGTTTTTAGTGACTGTTCATAACAGCACTTTGAAGATGTGAAGTGCTACCTAAGTGCTATTAGAAGCAGGGGCCTAGAGCTAATTGGCCACATTGATGTCACTGAAATCAGAGAATTAAAGAGGACATTTGCATCATTTTGTTAACTGCTTTCCCCCTCCCCATAATTAATCCTTTTAACACTTGAAAATAAACTATAGCACATGTAGAACTGTGACCTCACCTGACATTCTGTTACACTAGTTTATACCCAATAACTTGAATACAATGGGGATTATTATATTGCTTAATAAATTACCATGTAGATGGAATATACTTTACAACTTTATTTTTCATATGTTTTTATGAATAGTGAAGGAATGGCCAAAAACAATCTATTTGTTGTTAAGATTTGGCATGGATTTGAGTTACCTGGATTTCTATTCCAATAAATTTTAACCAGCAGTTTATGCGAACTATCCCTCTAAAATCAGTGAGATTATTCACATGTGTAAGGTAAACAACATTTGGCCCAAACTATAAACCATTAAAAAAATTAACTGTTGGGATGGAACATCACTTATTATTCACTCTTAAGAACGTAAAACCTTGGGACATATTATGCTATCGGTAATTATGCAGAAGCTCCCATATAAATTAGTTTGCTTAAAAAGTTCTGGCACAACATTGCCCTTTGCTTGTGTGTTTTAACTTCTTTTAAATTTATAAATAAAAAGTAAAAAAAAAATGCTGACCTAAAAGTCTATTATGAATTAAGTATTATTTTTCACTTCTTGCACATGCCAAATTGTATAAAGTCGATGGTGATGCTTTGAGAGAACTAATAGTATATTTTCCCCCAGTAGTTATATAAGAACTATAAATTTTGTCTGTCTGGAAAAATTTAGTTCCCTCTATATGTGGGATGCAATGATAAAGAAAACCTCTCACATAATAGGATTAAGTCATACCTGATCAGTTATCGTTGGATTTAAATCTTCCTTCAAAAATCGGAATGTTATTACAGGCATGACTGAAACCACAGTAGTCAAGAGGATGACAAGCCAAACACTTATCTGGCTCAGGGAATTACGGGCATTTCCTATTAACACAAGAAAATGAAATATATTTGTTAGGAGTACAAGGCTGTTGTTAATAGTTTGCAGTTGTGAGACATATTAAATTTTCTTTATGTTAACATATGTTTCAAAAATGCTTGAATTTTTCTAGAGATACAAATGCTTACTGCTGAAATTACAAAATTCTTTGGCAACATCTAAAATTTGACATAATCCAAAAATACAAGATGGATTCCAAAGGGGGATTTAAGTGGATGGCTACACTGATGAACACAAGAGCAGCATGAAAAAACGGTGGTGGCACTGCTATTTTTTTCTTCATACCAGATTCCTCATCAATTTTTGAACTGTCAGATTGTTTGGTTTCTGTTCAAATGGCCAGGTGACAATCTCCGCTCTTTGGACCAATACTCTGACCACCTTATTCTTCTTTCACATATGATTCATGAGAGGGTTACATTTAGAGTATCTACTCTGTATTAGGCCCTCATTCTGATAAACCATCAAATGGTATCAACTGGTTTTAAACCACTAAAGCCACATTACAAGCCATGTCCTAAAGGACAAAGGATCAATATCCAATTGCTTGTCACCTGAGCCATCCAACAGACATTTAACCAATGTTTTCCTAAGAAATATGCACATTTTCAACCCATCTAGTTAATTATTTTCATTTATTTAATACTTCTTCATTTCCTTCCCAAATCACACTCAGGTGCTCTGCACTGAGTAGCAATTTTCTGTTTAGCATGATGTGTGGACTGTCACAGCAAAATGGTCCAATCTACACTACAGACAGGTCACAGTGGCATTATTCAGCCCAAGAGTGACTAGATTTCCAGTTGACCATTTAGCAAATCTGCCAAGTTTGTACTGGTGAGTTTGCTAATGGTATCCTGCAGACCAGGCATCAGCAACCTGTGGCACGCGGCTCACCAGGGTAAGCACCCTGGCAGACTGGACCAGTTTGTTTACCTGCTGCGTTGGCAGATTCGGCCGATCGCGGCTCCCACTAGCGGCGGTTTGCCGTCCCAGGCCAATGGGGGTGGCGGGAAGCGCAGCAGGCGAGGGATGCGCTGGCCGCAGCTACCGCTGCCCCCATTGGCCTGGGACAGCGAACCGCAACCAGTGAGAGCCGCGATCGGCCGAACCTGCCAATGCGGCAGATAAACAAACTGGTCCGGCCCACCAGGTGCTTACCCTGGCAAGCCGCGTGCCAGAGGTTGCTGACCCCTGCTGTAGACTAAAACAATTGATCCATTTGTGCCATCAGAAACATTGTACATCATTTAACCATGACTCTGATTATCAAGATTTCCAAGCATACAAGGTAGCATGACTATCTGCACCATTAAAAAAAGTTAATATTCTTCTGGGATTTGGTGGACACACAGTCTGATTCGAAATGCACAAAGTGTAAGCAATGTAGGACTGGAATTTGTTTATGAAGGTTTTTCTGAGGTTTGGGTAGTGGCACGTACTCCTGCTCTGGAGGATTTTCCAGGGTGAGTCAAATCATATCACACTATCAAATTCCATATGGTCCAGCTGTCCTTATTAGCATAAACAAACTCATCTCAAGCCTCTAGGAGTTGTTAAAAAAACAGACATTTCACTTCCTGTAGCTTGCATTTGGCTACCAAAAATGCATTTGAAAGAACACAGTTAACATCTGACTTCAGTGAAGTTCTCCTTGGGCTCAGTAATTACTGGAGTGGCCTTGTATGGCACAGCCACTGCACAAACTACATCCCCTCAGCAAATTGTTCTGACCTCATTGTGCACAGGATTCCTGGGATGGTGAGGGTTCTGGCCAGCGCTCCAAGCAGGCAAAGAAAGAAAAAAAACCTCTCCAAAATGTAAATTTCACTTCACTAACTTATTCTGTTTATTGTTGCCAAGGCCTCTCAATACAGCTAGGATGCTTTTGTAAACTTGAAAAGCATTAACATTACTTAAGCAATATCAGTTCAGTTAAGCAAACTTTCCCTCCCACATCTGCCATTCTTCTATGTACTTAGAAGATCTAAATCTACACAGATTGTGGCAAATTGCATAAATATTGCCTGTATAATCTCATATCAGGTAATAGACTCACCTACAAAAGGAAAGTGGTTTGGGAATATAACAAAAATCCCATCACTGTGCATTGCAAATAAAATAGCAAAATACACGGCTATACTACCCAAGACGAAAAAACGATTGATGGCAGTCCAATAACTGGTATCGAAGGCTATCTGCAAATAAAATGAGACAAAACATATTATACTAAGAATCTTTAGGGGTTTAGAAAATATACTACATATCTTATTGAGTGGAGTGTTACGCATCTAAACAGAGAAGGGATTTGGGATTTTAAAAAAAATGTTAATACAGTGTTCTGGATCTGTTTGGTACTTTTTAGATTTTCCTATCACATATTCTCTTTTAAAAAAAATTATTTAAATGTTTAATTGAAAAAGGCACCAAAACTGTAGCAGACAACATATCTCCTCCCCCATGCACGCATAGTTTTTAGGAATTCAGTTTAACTTTCAAATGAATTGTTAAATGGGCAGATTAATACTTATGTCTGAGCTTATGTATATTCAAATCGGGGTGCAAGTTTTTAAGTTATAATCAAGTCAGGGAAGGAAGTTTTGTATCTTCCAAACAATAAAAAGTAAATTTAGGAACCAAGATGCAAATAACGTTAACTATATGCCATCATGCGGCTCAATTCAGGACTCTGTTTTGCATATTTTTGTGCGGAGAGAGAATAATTACTTCAGAATAAGGAACTTTGTGAAAAGTGTTTATCCAGAGGTGATATGGTGTTTTTGTCTTTTAAAAGTTTTTTCTGTGTGAATTAATTCAAAAGCATAGTGATTGTCTCATTTTACACCCATCATTGTTATTGGGGCATTTAGTGCACCTAGCTGCAACACTCTAGGCATGTCTATACTGCAATTAAAAATGTGTGGCTGGCCCATGCCAGCTGACATGGGCTTGCAGGGCTCAGGCTAAGGGGCTGTTTAATTGCAGTGTAAACATTCAGGCTCATGCTGCAGCCTGAGCTCTGGGACCTTCCCACTTCATAGGGTCCTAGAGCTGCAATTAAACAGCCCCTTATCCAGAGCTCCATGAGCCTAAGTCTACTGGCTTGGGCCTGGTGCCGGTTTTTAATTGCATTGCAGATGTGCCCTCCGACTACATGTCCCAGACCTGAAGAAGAGCTCTGTGTAAGCTTCTCTCTCTCTCACCAACAGAAGTTGGTCCAATAAAAGATATTACATCACCTACCTTGTCTCTCTAATATTCTGGGACCAACACAGCTACAACAACTGCATTCAGAATAACTGGCATAGAAATTGCTAATGTTAAAACTCAGAATTGTTGGTGGAATGCAATAGCTAAGTGTGGGGGCAAAACAAATGCAAAGCCAAAATGCGAAAAAATAATTAAATAAAAAATAGAGATGCTGGGCCAGTTCTGAGTTTTAACATTAACCATTTCTGTTCGTTCCTTGTATGCATATGTAGGATCTAACAGAAGTGAGTAAAACCCTCATTGTAAAACCCCAAACCATATAAAACCCATCTGGATTGGCATTTCATCATAAATGAGAATCATCCTAGATTTGACAAAAGGTCTGTGGAGGTTCTTCACCCTTTCACAGAATCCTGGAGCAATTCAACAGTGTGTGGAAACCATGCAAACCTAACCAGTTTTGTCTGAATTTCCTATCAGATTTGGAATTCAAGAGTATCACAAACTCAACCCAAAACCCAGGAGATATAAACCAATGAATCAGTACTGAAAAAAATACTTTACATGAACCCGTTGTGACAAAGTTCCTCCTCTACATTGGTGGGTCCTGTGCTTATTGGCAGATTTGCTCACCTCAGTGATCTTCCCCACAGTCTGGATCAACTCCTCCTGTGTCTGATCAGGAGTTGGGAGGTTTGGGGGGAACCCAGGCCTGCCCTCTACTCCGGGTTCCAGCCCAGGGCCCTGTGGATTGCAGCTGTCTATAGTGCCTATTGTAACAGCTGCATGACAGCTACAACTCCCTAAGCTACTTCCCCATGGCCTCCTCCAAACACCTTCTTTATCCTCACCACAGGACCTTCCTCCTGGTGCCTGATAATGCTTGTACTCCTTAGTCCTCTAGCAGCACACCCTCTCACTCTCAGCTCCTTGTGCCTCTTGCTCCCAGCTCCTCACACGCACTTCCTCTCCTCTAGCTCCTCCCTCCCTGACTGGAGTGAGCTCCTTTTTAAACCCAGGTGCCCTGATTAGCCTGCCTTGATTGGCTGCAGGTGATCTAATCAGCCTGTCTGCCTTAATTGGTTCTAGCAGGTTCCTGATTACTCTAGTGCAGCCCCTGCTCTGGTCATTCAGGGAACAGAAAACTACTCATCCAGTGACCAGTATATTTGCGCTCTACCAGACTCCTGTACCCCACTGTTCTGGGTCTGTCACACCTTGTAAACCAAAACCACTGAGCTCTGCAGAGCTCTAATATCAATAAAAGTATCACCACCCCTTTACTCCTCATACACAATGGTAGATTTTACAATACATGTAGTAATCTATGACAGCACAAGTGAGATTAGGATCAGGCCCAAAATGTGAAAGCTCTTTTCTGAAAGCTTTATAATATTTAGGAACAAAACATGAAAGGCAGAAAGAATGGTTTTGTGGTTAATTCAAAGAAATAGGAGCTGCAAGATCTGGGTGGTATTGCAGGATCTGCCACACACTTCCCTGGGTGGCCTTGTGCAAATCACTAAGTTGCTCTGGGTCCCAGATTCTCTCTCTGTAAAATGTGGTTATTACCACAGTTGTATTGTCAGGCTCAAATCAATAATATTAGTAAACTGCTTTGAGATCCTAAGAAGGAAGGTGCTATACTATATAAATACAATTCTGCTCTGCAATGACAGATCATTCTGAAATCCGCTTTCCATTACATTATCCAAGAAATATGAATTCTGTCAAGCTTCTTGCATTATTTAATGAACATTGCACTTAAACTGAATCCTGACCTTATCTTGATTTATGGTTCACCAGCATCCCAAAGCTTAATCATGTAACCACTATATGCATTCGTTACACGCTTCCTCATCAAAAGCACGTTCTGAATTCTTGAGTAATTTGTGAAAATTATAGCTATCAACTACAAATAATATATTGCCAGCTTTTTATGTCAGTGTGAGCAGCTGCTCAGTCCCAGCATAACACAAGGTGACTCCATATCTAAAGAAAAACACAATACAGCATTCTGACAGGGTATTTAACTGAATGTTTCCCCGCCTTCCCTTCTCTCCCCGGCCCCCATGCCTCAAGCAAGGACCTAAAGGCTGACAGAAAGGGAGCAATCTAGTACATATTCAGTTCCAGAATTTAAATTATTCCCTTCTGCCTGGTGGATCAGTCAAGTTTGGCCAACGTGGCTACTTCTTATCGGAAGGTCAACTGTCCCTAAAGCCACCACTCTAATCGCTGCTCTCTTTTATTTCCTAATTGCTCTCATCAGGCCCCTGTTCTCCTGGAAGACCTTATGCAGCCTTTCCTAGAGGTCAATATCTTCATGCTAGACAAGTAAAACAAGACATAGTAGGGCAGGTCTCTTTCTTAATTCCAGGGGAAAACTTTAACTTGTTAACCACCCAGTCACATTTGGGATTTGTCCATTACAATCCTTTGCAGTCAGCATTAAAATAACTCACAAAAAACTATTATGGGGAACTGACTCTGACAAATATGTTTATTACCATCTCAAATTGTTTAAGACCTCAATGGGGTCAGTATTCTCTGATAAGTCTTTGATTACTCAGCTCTTTATCCTATACTCAGAAAAACATATCAAGCTGATGAAGCTGTTTCTAAGAGGAGGAACACCTTAGTTTAGACCATGAAGTATTTATATGTGAATTTTAGAAATTGTCTCAATTCCCTGCAACTTCAAGTGTAGGTGTCACTTTAATAGGAATTTCTGTATTTAGAAATGAGGGGGGAAAATACTGAAAAAACTCAACACCAAACATAAATCTTTATTTTTTACCTGAACACTGACTACAATAACTAAAGATGTTGCAACTGTGACAGCAAAAGACTGGTAGTCAGCAATATGTTTTCCATCTTCACCAGCTGTGTTATAAAATGCTCCATAAGGGATGAAGAAAAGGGCAAAAGAGGTGTAGACTCCATGTGCTATGCAGATGAAAAATGTGTGTTTATTGAATAGTAGATTCAGTTGCCCAGGTTCATAGAGTTTTGCATAATCCATGCTATTCTGATCATTCACATCCTGTAACAAATCCATTTGGATAACGTGTTACTTTAATAGTGTCAGAAAATATTAAAGTTTGCATGCCACAGAGTGAGTAAAATTCCTGTGCCTTTAATAAAGGGCAGAAGGAATTCTCCTTGATTATAGTACCTTCTCAGAACTGAAGTTTGCTTAGAGCTAGGGAAGAAGATTCTCTTTCCCGCTCTGTCCCACTAATGCTACAAAGGAGATGGAATATGGCTGTATCAGCCCTGATGGGGGCTCCACTGACATGGAGGAGTCTCCAACAAACATGCAGCCAGCATAGTTGGCTTCTATGCTAGGTCCTCACTTCCCTGATCTTGGTATAGCGAACAACAGGAGCAGGGAAGGGTTGTAGACAGAACACAGTGCTCTCCAGCAGTTGTCGGATGGGGGGACAGTCTATTGCTGAGGCTAAGGCTTAGGCTCGTGCAGAACCAGTCAGAGAATCATGAGCCCACAGCCAAGGCCACCCAGAGGATTCAGGGGACCTGGGGTCTTCAGCAGTGGGGGCCCCCCACTTTGGCAGTGATTCAGCAGTGGAGGTCCTTCCGCTCCAGGACCCGCCACCGAAGTGCCCTGAAGACCCGCAGCAGGGGGCCCCACTGCCAAATTGCCACTGAAGACCTGGCACTTCGGTGGCAGGTCCCAGGGCAGAAGGACCCCCCACTGCAGGTCTTTGGGGCACTTCGGCGGCAGGTCCCAGAGTGGAAGGACCCCCTGCCACCGAATTGCCGCCGAAGACCTGGAGCAGAAGAAGCTCCGGGGGCCTAGGCCCCGCGAGAGTTTTCCGGGACCCTCGGAGCGAGTGAAGGACCCCGCTCCAGGGGCCCCAAAAAACTCTCGTGGGGGCCCCTGCAGGGCCTGGGGCAAATTTCCCCACTTGCCCCCCCCCCCTCGGGTGGCCCTGTCCACAGCCAGCGTCTTAAAGGACTACTGCCTGATCCCGGGGCCATTTGGGGGCTGGTTCCCAGCATAAATTAGAATAACCTGAGGGGCAGATAAATAAGGGGGATTTAATTATACATTATTTGCATTTAAAACTGACTTGTTAATGATGCTATCAATGCCATTTATTGCTTCCATTTTAGACATTTAAGTCATGTTATAAATAAGATAAAGTTGTACCTGGTCAAACAAACCCATAGCTAGTACAGGCAGCGAAGCATAGACGATGTTGAAGAGGGTAATAAACCACTGGTCATAAACAGTCTGAAAAGAAAATGCAGTTGATAAAATGAACAAGTGTCATTTTAAAAACTTTTCATTAATATTATCTGGCACAACAGAACACACAACAGGACGCTTTACATCTGCTCCCCAGGATAACAGGATAACTGAATTTTGAAAATAGGTAAAATAATGAATATCTAAGAGTTTAGTGATTTGCTTTCTATGCAAGGGGTTATCCAATAGTATTTCATACCATACTTAATTATGAAAAAGGGGATAGATGGCAAATCCACAATGTTTAATAAGCTGCTTGGTTAATGCATTTTTCATCTACACCAGAAAAAGATGTGAGTTTATACCCAATCTAGAAATGGCAAAGGGAGGATTACTGAATAGTAGTATCAAAATCCCAGACAATCTCATATATTTTATGGCATTTGTAGCACACTTGGCTGCTTAACAGAGTTGAGGCATGTGGTATGGGGATGGGATTTGGCCATCCCACATTCAAGTCAACTTCTCTTGTGACCCTTGAGTACATCTTAGCTCATCAAGCAGGAAGGATGTCTGGTTCCAACCAAGGAAAAATGGCCAAGTCTGAATTAAAGGTGAAAGTTTGAAGATCATCTACAAGGATCAATTTGGATTTATGCCTGATCCTTCCTAGCAACATGAAAACACAAGTTCCCATTGCTAAGTTTATACAAACAATAACTTGCAAATCCATTCAGTGATGAAGGCCTTTTTCTAAGCACCCCTTGTTTTAAAGTTTCATTTTATTTATACCGCTTTTTAGTTTCCTTTACGTGAAAGTTATAAAGCTATTTTTATTATAAAAAGTCTGTCTTGCAGAAAACACATTATAGAATAAATAAGAGATGCCCTGCTCCATCTGTTCTTTATTTGTGCAATTAGCAGAAATATACTGGAGAAATGCAGAAGGAATTGAATATACTTGAATATACAGAGATTCTTTCTGCAATTTTAGCCCGCCACTATATCTGCTAAGAGCTTTGGATGACTATTTCACAGGTAATCAAAACCTTTGAGGTTATCAAAAGCTTTGAAACTACTGTAACAGTCACATGCCATTTTCATATTTCAACTGTGACTTGTTTATATTGTTTGGCATAATACGGGGGGGGGGGTTTATATTCATGAACAGGGTAATTGTTTCCATATTCTTTTAAAAAAGCTTTCCCTTAAATCCCTGTAGTGTTGACAATGGCATATTGTCATCAGATAGTCTCATTTATCAAGCAAACAATGCCAGTAGTGGCAACTGGTTTAATTCATAACTTTCCTAAATAAGGCCCCAAGAAATGTTCTGGCACAAGCACTTAAAAATGCGTTGTCTTCACTGACATCCAAGAGTCCACATATGAGTACACAAAAGTGTAGAAGGTTGCAAGAGCACAACACAGAAGCAGTTGCCTTAAATTATGCAACCTGTGTGCGGGGGCGGCTCCAGGTCCCAGCACGCCAAGCGTGTGCTTGGAGGCCCTCTGCCGGTCGCCGGGAAGGCGGCAGGCAGGCAGCCTTTGGCAGCATGCCTGTGGAGGGTCCGAGCCGTGGGACCAGCGGACCCTCCGCAGGCACACCTGCAGAAGGTCCACCGGAACCACGGGACCGGTGACCAGCAGAGTGCCCCCCGCGGCATGCCGCCGTGCTTGGGGCGGCAAAATGTCTAGAGCAGCCCCTGCCTGTGTGGGCACTGGAACCCCACATGTGGAGCCTGATCGAACTCCCACTGAGGTCTATGACAGACTGTCTATTGACTTCAATGGTAGCTTGATCAGGCCTCAAAAGTACACACGCATCTCATGAACCAGGAACCATCCCTGATTCCCTGTCGAAAGTCTTGTCAGACTCTAGTGCCAACGGGCCGTGGCAGAGATTAAGCTGTCTAATCTACATATCTATTTTAGGTACTTATATGGCCTTCATTACCATGATATCTAAGCACTTCCGTTTTTCCTGTACTTCTCTTTAAAATATCCCTGTGAGATAGTGTTATATCTTTTCTCTTTACATAACATTAATACTATGAGGAAACTAAACAGACATGGCTGGGTTCCAACTAACCATATTCTCTGATACACAATGATCTAAGACCTGGCTACATATATAAACTGCTACTCTGTGGGGTTCTGGTAGCTTCTGCAATAGAGACTGCAAAGCCCACTAGAGGGCTCTCAGACTATTTAAAGGGATACTACCCACTCCCCATTCAGTAGGAATTTACTATTATCCCCTTTCTAGAGATGGAGAACTGAGATCTTGCTCTGGGCTTGGGCAATTGTTCTCTGGCTCTCCTTCTAGCTTCAAGTTCACGTACTGGGGTTACTGGAGGCAACAAGGATTCAAATGTATGTGAGAGGAGAAGAAAGTTTATCACAACTTCAGTTGCAGGCAGGAGGTAGTGCTGGGGATGTGTGTGTTGTGGGAATGTAGCTGTAGGAGGACCTAGTCACAAGCGTGAGATATACTGGATAGGGTTCTGCATGTTCCTTCATGAGGTGCTCAATCAGGCTATTGGGTTTCCATTAAAAACAACTAAATATTGAGGTCCTAAACTTGAGACAGCCCTAAAAAATGTGTTCAGAGGAAACTTTCCAATGAAGTGTTTTTTATAATGATTCACAAACAAAACTGGACTTTGAATGGAAACCCGTGTTTAAAGAAGATAAGAAATGTTGACATTAAAGAATTAAAATGTTTTCCATAACTCCTGCCCTTCTAACCGATTAAAGGGTAGAAGGGGGATAACATACTGACTTATAGCACTGAAATATAAAATGAAGCATTTCTAATGGTTAGATGAAGAGCTCTGATTTTTTTTTTAAATGATTTGTAATTATGGACAGTGAAGGAGTACAGCTGAAGTAACACTTAGGCCAAGGCCTTGCTGGCATAAGTATGGTTTTTCTAATTCTTCTTTTACATAGAATTGCTAATCTATTTAAAATGATGATACTGCTGACAAGACAATGCTGTGCTGGAAGTTTTGAGGTGAAAACACACAAATCTGTAACACCAAGTAGCCTTTTTTTACTGGGAGACTAGGGCAAGGTGACACAAAAAAATACCATGACACCGAAACTGCAAAATGAGCAGAAAAAATGCAGAAGTTGGTTAACTGAAGCTTGAACGTGTATAATGTGTGGGTAACCTAAAACTCAAAGGGTTGATGTGTTAAGAGCCAATTTGATAAAGATTACTTAGTCTGTAATGCATAAATGTATACTGGACCTAAGTGAACAAAGGCCTACATTGGAGAAACACCGGACCAGAAACGGAAGGACTGGACTGAAGGACTAGACCAACAGATCAGGGGAGATGACAACCATCAGGAAGCATTGGAGGATTTCCCAGTGCCCTGAAATTTGGTAACTCAGGCCCTTTACCAATTACATTTGTAACCGTCTGTTATAAATGTATGTTCAGACACTATAAGTCCCAATAACTCTGTCTGAAACTGCATAAATAAAGGCAGAAATTGATTAAGTCTAAATTGGATGCACTTGGTGACTCAGATTTCCAACCTTTACTCCCAACAAAATCTAGAACTTTCTCTGTTGCTGTTATGTACATATCTCAACATTTGAGGCCTAGTTCAGTCACACCAGAATATCTAAGAGCTGACATAGACTATTGTATAAAGCTCAACTGCCTGGAATTTGGGCTGGATAACATCCCATGAGAATGCCTGATCCCACAGGATTGTTGTTTCTTTCTGGTTATAGCTGAGCCAGAACATAGTATTTCCTCATTTATACTTCTGTTTTCAGACAAAACCAAGGTCTGCAGAAGCACACAGAGTTTGAGGGTGAAGGTAAGAGCCATTTGTTTTATCTGATCCAGTTTGCCCGTCCCTCTTGCACACAGAGGTAGTTGGAACTTTCTGACAATTTTTTTTTCTCAGAAAATACCAATTCATCAAAATTGAAACTTTGTCAGGAAGATTTCTCAGGTCCTGGATGGAATATCTACTTGCGAGAGTAAGAGACACTCACACCCAGAGTTGGGATACTCACTTGGGATGTGGGAAATCCAGGTTCCATTTCTCACTGCAAATCAGTCAGAGCACAGACTTGAACCTGAATCTTCCACATCCCAGATGCATGCTGTCATCTGGGAGCTATTGGATATTCTCTTTCTCCCCCTCCCTCTCTTCTAATTTCTGAAAGCTTTATTTTTGTTATGATACAGAATGAAACCAAATGTCAAAACATTGACATTTTTTACAAAAAGGAATTCTTGTTTCCCAAAGAGCATTAACTGCATCCTTTCCCATAATAAATAGCTTTGGGAATAGGGGAAATACACAATTTCACACTGAATAGGTCTTGCATGAGAGTCTCCAGGGACTGTTTGCAAACTCATAAACGGGAACCAAATCACTCACACTTTAAATTAGATTGAAAGTAAAATACAATGAGTTACAATCCACCAGCAAAATGACACCACCATCCACAGCTGTCACAAAGTCTGCATCACAAATCATGGAGTCACCTAAAAGAACATCTCACAGACCCAGATGCCAGAGGAACATATTCCAGAAATTCACATCTGTGACATGCAGTCCACCTGCCAGTTACCTTGGCTGGGGAATGGACAGACTGGCACATTTATGCTACACAAGGAGTGTTCAAAAATTGTTACTGTAATTGGTTAATCTATTGTATCATTGAACTATAGGTCAACATATTGTAGTTTGAGTGCCTACAATTACATTCCTATATCTACAGGTAGGCACCAAGGTATATGTGTCCTGGTTTTCAGAGGTGCTGAGCAAGTCAGTGGGATTTGTGGGTGCTTAGCATCTGTGAAAATCAGCTACATACAGTCAGGTGCTTAAGCTTAAATTCCTACGTCCACTTTGTAAAATTTCAGCCATAGTTCTTAACAGTATAATGAAAGTCCTCTTCTCCTATATTCTCAATTGAATAGCTACTGTAATGAGATGTAGAAAATTAGGAAATAGTTTAGATTTGTAATTTAAAGCACAGCAATCTAATTTATCTGGGTATTCATAAGATGTCCATCACTGCAGTGTCCAGGATCATTACTACTGTACAAAAGTACCCCCATCCCTCATGTTTGTTTTTCTACACGGGATTGGATTTGTCTTCAGGAGAAATATTTCTGAGCCATTCTGCAACTTTCCACTACTGAGGGAAAGCAAGTGGAATGAGAGCAGTCATTGTGCCTTCAAGATAGCATGCTCTATAACCTGTCCCCAAAAATTGCACCTTGGGGACAGTCAGAGTTCCTGGTCAACATAGTGTAGCGGGGCAGTTGCCTTGCTCCTGAAAATAGGCTAGGCTGATTGGGGAAGCAGCCACAGCTGGGGCCACGCCCCTATCAGGTAGGGTGACCAGACAGCAAGTGTGAAAAATTGGGACCGGGGGGGGGGGTAATAGGAGCCTATATAAGAAAGAGACCCAAAAATCGGGACTGTCCCTATAAAATCAGGACATCTGGTCACCCTACTATCAGGCCACAGCTGGCCCTATAAAAGGTCTGTGAGGCAGGAGCTGAGTCAGTCTCTCTCTTGCTCTGGAGAGAGAAGGACCTGGCTAACTGGGAGCTCAGGGTACAGGGAATGGAGCAGGGCTGGGGAAAGGCAAAGGGGAGCTGGGGAGCTCCAGCCTGGTAAATCTCCAGGCTGTGGGCCTTGATAAAAGGCCAAAACAGGTACTGGGGTTGCAGAGGATGCAGCCCGGGGTTAGGCAGAGGCAGCTGGTCCGACCACCCCCCCCTGCCAATGATGAGTGGCCTTTTACAGACTGCAGTTTGCCCCCGTGAGTGGGGGCTAGATGATGACTGGCAGTAGCCACTGAGGCAAGGTGGGGATAGAAGGTTGGGAGTTCCCCTGAGAGACAAGAGCCAGACTGTGGGTTACTGCTGGGGGCAGAACCCAGAGGAAAAGGGGCACCAGGGTCCAGGAGGGACACAGGGACCTTAAGCCAGGTGAGACACCGACCTGCAGAGGGTGCTCCGGGCTGGACAAGAGCTAATTCTCAGGATAACCAGCAGGAGACACCGTGCCAGTGAGTCTCTCTTTGCTACATGTGGCTGTTGTGGCAAGTCACAGAGAGGACATCTCTGAGGTAGTTAATCTTTAACCCACTAAGGATTTTAAAAATTAGGACCAGGACTTTGAAATGCATGGAGATCCAATGTAGAATGTGGAACGCCACTGTAATGTGATTTTGACAAACTGTCTTACCAAGAAGGCAGCCCAGTGCATGCTCAGCTTCTTCCAAGAGTCTGTATGGTCCAGAAATAGGACCCTGTATTGGGAGTCAGGAGACCTGGGTCTAATCACAGATCTGCCACTGACCTGTTTGGTGACATCAGTCAAGTCAGTTTACTTCTCTCTGCCTCTGTTTCCCCTCCCAATCCTTATCTATCTTGCCTCTTTAGAATGTAAGCCCTTCAGGGCAGGAATGGCCTCTTACTGTGTGTTGATACATTGCCTAACAATGTGGGATCTAAAACATCCTCTGGTCTAGTGTGTACTGGGACGTCTGAGGTCAAAGGCCAAGAGCTGACAACCACCTGAATGTCGGACAGAAGTGCAAGTCTTAGAGTTTTTCTGAAGAAAAAATAAAAGATTGAAACAGTTTCCAGTATACTGGCAATTAAGTTGATGGCCCCTAGTCATATAGCTATGTTTGCCATCAGATTACTTAATTTCCTTTCCTTGTATCATTTTACACTTGAATTTTATCCTATAGATTTCCATTTTTTCATAGGTCATGCAAGAGAATCCCTCCACAAGTTCTTCCTTAAGATCCACATTCAAGCAAAGCCCTCTCATTTTCAACGTTATGTATTTTTGGTGCATTCCACAAAGTACAGTGGGTTGAGAGAATATGCAGAGTTAATAAGTTTATTATTCAAAACATAGTCATGGAAATTTGTCCCCTATTTTGAATCAATCAGAACGGCTAGAAAACCTTAAGCCTTTACACCAGATTATGTAAAAACAAAATTAAGATGTATAGTTTATACTGCTGAGAAAATTCTTTCTTGCATCTATTAAGTTTATAAAGATGAGCCAAAATGTCAAAGTATTCATGAAAAGACTATTGATGTTCTAGTGTTCAATAAAAGCGTTCCAACACTATGTATCTCTATAAATCATACTAAATTTTATGTTTAATTCCTGTAATTATGAAATGTCTCTCCTTCCCCAGAAATACAAACGTTGTTTCCCAAAGCTCAGACATTTAAAATATTTCTACCATTATTCATGGTTTTACACAATTCCTGACCCTCTCTTTTCTGAAATCATGACAGCAGACCTTAGGAATAGTTCACTTTCCCAGGTTGCCACTGCATGCATCTACAGATAATGGCACTGCTGCTGCAGCACATGTCTCTCCCTGGCCCCAGTATTGAGTTTCAAGAGCCAGTACTGTTCCTGAGTACACCCGTTTCCTGATATCACCCACTTCCCCAATGCCACTCTCTTTGCCTGCTAGAAGGCTTGCCCAGCTCAATAACCAAACGGTTACTCACTAATTTCTCAATTGACCCACCAGTGAACCAACAGAGGAGGTCTCACTGCCCATCTGAATAATCACCCAATAAGCCAAAGGTCACAAAATGATCTGTTGACACAAACACTGTTTCTGTGAGGCATAGCTGTCTGCTATGGAGAGCTACCTAGTAAAGGCTTTTGGAGATGCTAGGGGGAAGTACAGTGTGTCAAGAGGAACGGGAGTGTAAGGACTGATGGATTTGAGCAGGAGGGTATGCACTTCTTCACGGGATGGCAGTGGAGGAAGAGTATTAACCCATGGAATGTCGCATGTATCTCCAACTGAGGTGAAAGATTTTCAGAGAGCCTCTTGCTATACTTCCAGCAACATCTCACTATAATGCGGTACCTCCAAAATACAGATTCACAGTGTAGCCCCAGTTATTACCCTTTACTCTTTCCCAACAGAGAGAGACCCAGATCAAAATCCCCAGGATGTTAAGTAAATTGTCGTATATACAAACAAGCATTCAATAAATATGTGACTATGCATTCAAATTCAAACGAGTAAAGGGTTTGGTTTTTTTCTTATTCAGAACTGAACATTGACTAGTACAGATGACATTTTTCATCTGGAGGATACTGTGTATATGTAGTGCCTCCCTACCTCTGGACAAGGGAGTCTGGGAAAGGGCTGGTTCTTCCTGATGACAGAAAGGAAGCTGGAGAAACTTAAAGGGGCCTCACTTGTCTAATTCACTATTGCTATCTAACAAATCTGAAATGATCAGCCAGGACACATCAGATTCAGGGCCCACTGGACTGAAGATCCATGTCCCCCACTTCAACTTGAAGGTGAGAAACAATCACCTCTCCTAATTGCCCAAGAATATAATTAAAATAAACAAATAAATACAGGGACTCTGCTCCTGGTCTCCTTCACTGACAGCAGCTGGTTGGTGTTTATTGAAGGCCTGGGGCTTTCAGTAACTTCTGCAAGTCAAATGTAAGGAAATCGGAAAAGCAGGATTTGCTGAAGGACACAAGGAATTCCCCATGTCCCAAGCAGCTTGCAAGACACCTTTATTTTACCTTACACTTTGGCTAGACCTTAGTCAGGATCAGTTGGCTTGGCATGAAGCCTACTTATGTGACCTGCAGAATTTATAGATTTAAGCACTCCTGACAACGACACAATCAAGCCTCAGGATTCAGCCCTAAAGAAACTATTTACTGGATTAGGACATATGGTTCTCTTTTTTCCTTTAAGCATAAAGCAGCCTGGCCTAACAAATGAAATCATGAAATGTCTATAAACAATTTGGAGGAAATGAAGGAAATCATTAAGTATAATAATTTCAATCAGATTAATTTTTTAAAAAGAAAATAAAGACTAATATGATTTTAATTAACTTCCAAATGATTTTCACTCAAACATTTGGATTGTTCAGTTCAATTTTCTGACTTCTAATGAACCAATAATTAAAAGAACACCCCTTTTCACAGCTGGGTACATTAAACATTCACAACATTGTTCTGTTGGTTTATCAGCTTAACTCCCAAAAACTCACCTGAGCTGAGAAGCCACAGAAGAAGCCAAACCAGAAATGCACCAGAGTGAAGGAAAAGTTTTTGTAGAAGAAATAACACAAGAACTTGCACATTCTGAAATAGGACCACCTGCCATGAACAAACAGGAGCCGCTTAAGGTATCTGAACTGGGCAAAGGAGTAATCGCTGGCCAAGACTGCTTGCATTCCTTCTTCACCACTGATGCCAATGCCTATGTGTGCACCTGTAAGTAAAAAAGAAGCAGAAATGTGTCTCTACTAAGTATTTGAAAAAGATGCATTCATTTGCTAAACTATCACAGCAAGCATTTTGTTTAGTGAGACAGAAGTAGATGTCAGTTTTAAGGTGATCCCTGCCTTACCATCTAATAACAGTATCCTGGGCTACTGAAACCATGAGGTAGAAAGCAGAGAAGTTATCAGATCAACTGGGAACACCCACTAAGTTAACATTATCATTACTATTATACTGAATCATGCACTCTTGCCTCTCACCCTCAGCATCTTGGGAAGCATTAGCCACCTCTTTAACATAAAATAATTTTTGTTATGATTATTTTTAAAGCTCCCATAACTGTCTCTTCCTCTTTCAACCCCTCTTCCTTCCTTCTCTCTGGAAGAAAAAATGTTTATTTTGCCTATTCTTTGCCAAAATAGGTGAATTGGAGGAGGGCCCTGTTGTTATTGAAGCTAACGTGGTAAACTTTTTAAATAAATAAAATTTAGTTTTTAAAAACCCAACTCAAGATTGAGATTTGGCAGTAGTCCAGTAACTGTTCACCACCCCTATACCCAGACTGGCCTCAAACCATTCAATTTCAGTCTAATGGGCCATATTTTTTCTGAATATAAGGTGGGGCCCAACCCCACCATTCATCTGCTTGAAGAAATGCCATTGGAATGTAGGGTTCTATACAGTGGTAGGATTGAGTGACAGTCAGCAAGCAGATGAGATATTGTAAGCAACCAACACAGTACATTACTAGCAACGTAAGGCATCTTACTATTTTATTTTAAGGGCTGCCCATCAATGAATTACAAAGACAATATATTTACTGTACAACCTGCTTGCACAGTAGCATATTTTAATATACAAAACATCTTCCAAGTAACTGATACTACAGTAAAAGAATTTACATTAGTTACTAATGCTGTACTTGTGAACTGTATTCTGCTATGCAAATATTGTAAAATACAAGATATTTCTTCATGGCTGTACTGCACCCTCCACTTAATCAGCACACAATTCAGTTGGGATACTTGCCAGGATAGCCAAGTTACACTACCAAGGAATTCTACTTAATTGGGATGCCAACATATGAGTAGTCAGGGCCAGCTCTAGGTTTTTTGCTGCCCCAAGCAAAAAAAATGTTTGGCTGCCCCCGACCTCAGCCCTGGGCTCCCCCCTGCACTCCCCTGCCACCCCAGCCCTGGGCTCCCCCACGCAACCTGCACCCTCCTGCTGTCCCAGCCCTGGGTCTCTGGTAACTCACTACTAGGGTGGGTCATTCAGCAGGAATTTTGGATGTGCACAGAACACAGACAGCATTGGTTCCCATATGGTTACAGAACTGCAGTAAAGTGGAACAATTTTCTTGTGTGATTGGAGGATATCTGGATGCATATTATAAGACTGTCCTCCATAAATGAGGAAAGTTGAGGTGCCTTTATTATTCTTTTATTCCACTCTTTGTTTCTATGGGGAATTTGCCAATGCAATATCACTGTCTTCCTTTTAAACAAACAAAAAGGGCAATGGCTGTTGAAAATAGCAATTCCAGTCCTAAAAACCACTGGGAAGCATTTCTTGCTTCTTCATTTCTTATCCTATTTTTTCTACAACAAATTACAGTGGATCAGTATATCTGATTTGGGAGAAATGAAGTAACAGCTGCCCAAATTGAGCTTGAGCACTCCTGAATTTTGAGGGTGTTCAAATCTGGAAGGCAGGTGCCAGATTCCCTTTCTGAATATTAGCTAAATCTGGAAAGGAAAAGTCAATTTCTGCTTCCATGGCTCAGAAGTGGAAATCCTCCTACGTGCCTGGTACTGTATCTAAAGCTGCTGAAGTCCCCGAGCAGAGCCTCCTCTCCCTTACTTTTCATTTTAAATTCTAGTGGGATACACGTACCTCCCTTGCTAGGCTTCAGATAGAGAGGGGCACTGTTCATTTAGTCCACCCAATTCCTCCTTTGTGGGCAGCAAGATGAGGTCACACCAGTATCCCTAATGCAGTCTGGGGAAGTCTTCTGAAGGGAACATCTGGGGCAAAGCCTTCTACTCCTTGGGCACACTTATTCCCATTCACAGTGCCACCACTTTCGACTCGCAGCATGGCTCAGCTACCTAACGCCCTCCCCTCCCTTTCCTGTTGATAGCTGCCAAGGGATTGCTGGGAAATGTAGTTCTTTCCCTGCTCCAGGGCTGCTCTATAGGCAGGGAGCTAGGCAATGAACTAAGGGTCCCGTGGGTTCTCGGCTCCCATGCTGGATCCTCAGCTGATCCATGGCTCCACTTCTGTAGGGTTGTGAGAGGGAAGGAAGTGAGTTTAAAAAAAAAAAAGGATGGTCAAAATGACGCCTCCTGGAAATGTGCCACCCCAAGCACCTGCTTGTTTTGTTGGTGCCTAGAGCTGGCCCTGTGAGCAGTGGTACTCAAATAGGGATACTATGTCTTTGTAATGTTCAGAGGCTGATGGTGCTTTGA